>NW_021319860.1:39731-182826 GCF_001605985.2 Dendrobium catenatum | reverse complement strand
TCCTAAATGGTATCAGAGCATCGCCATGGGAGATTAAGAATCAACAGCATCCCTCCCATCTTCTTCCTCTACCTTCTCAACCTCCCTTTTTAATCTAGTTATTCCCCCATATCTCAAATTCTTGATTTCAAACATCAAGAATCTCGTTCCCAACCCACTTACCACCGACTGATCATATGCGATCTGGCATCTTCAACTGCTCCAGCATTTCACAGCGAATGGATTCACCAGTGTCTTAACAGGCGAAACTTCGATCCCCTCAAATCCCACAAGCTCCGACTACAAGATATGGCATTTAATCTGCATCAATCTCATCTCTGCACTTTTATCTACGATATCTCACATTTGATTCTTCCGTATGTGCTTTCCGCCAACACCGCCCGTAATATCTAGTCGGTTCTTGAACATCGATTGCAACCCACAAACCTTTCTCGAGTCATCCAACTCAAGAATGAACTTCACAACATCAAGGTGAAAAATTCATCTATGCAATAATACCTAGCTCAAATCAAGACAATCGTTGATAGCATCACCGCCTCCAACTCTCAAATCGATACGGAGGATATTATTCTCTACATTCTCAATGGGCTACCATCCACCTACAACTCCTTCAAATTAGTGATTCGAACCTCTCTTCATCCCATTGACCTCGACACTATCTACTCTCTTCTTTGCAACAAAGAGATAAACATCTAACAAGAACATCTTCAAGATTAATTCCGCTTCTTCCACTGACCCGATCGCTCTCTACACTCACAATGCTTCTTCTGCTCGGGGACGAGGCCAGCGACATTCTTTCAAAGGCAAGAACAATTTCTCTCGTCTACCTATTTCCCCTCCTTCGCAACCTTCCCATTACATCTCTGGTCGTCCAACTTGCCAGATCTGTGGAAAATTGGGACACGTTGCAATCAACTATTGACATCGGTGTAACTTTAAGTATGCTCCAACAATTTCTCGGTCGCCTTGTGCTCTGATGACTCAATTTCCTTCCAATGCTACACAAGACTGGGTTCTTTACTACAGCGCCACTACCCACCTGACTCCTGACAACACAAACATGTATCAATCAGCTTCTTACTTGGGCTCTGACACGGTGTCCGCTGCTAATGGAAGCTCTTTGCCAACTCAAAATTCTGGTCAAGGCTTGCTACCTTTACCAAAAATGACTCGTAAGTTTCACCTAAATAACTTGATTCACGTTCCTTTTCTCAAACATAGTCTAATATATGTTTTAAAACTTACTTCCGATAATTTTGTTTCTATTTATTTTGATGCTAACGACTTTATGATCAAGGACCTCAAGGACAATCAACCTCTTTTCTTGGTCATCTGCATAAAGGTCTGTATCAGTTTCGTCTACCTTCCAATAAATTTGAGACCAAGTTTCAAGCCATCACTTTGTCTCCGCAACTTTGGCATGCCAGACTTGGACATCCCCATCACAGACCTCTATCCATTCTTGCTCATAAAATTCTTGAAATTTCTTTTGTTTCTTCTGATTTTGTTTGTACGTCTTGTATTGTGTCCAAAAGCCACAAATTACCGTTCAATAAAAGTTACTATTTCTTCTAAACCATTTAGCTTAATTCACTCTGATGTTTGGGGACCCGCCCCTCAACAATTTCTTGCTGGGCTTAAATACTATGTTATCTTTATTGACGATTTTACTCATTTTTCTTGAATTTATTTAATGCATTCTAAACCGGGAACATGTGTGAAATTTCAGTATTTCTGCAACCTTATTCGGAACCACTTTAACACCACTCCTTGCTTCTTCAGATCCGATCGTGGTGGTGAATTTACCAGCAACATTTTTAAAAAATTTCCTTCACAAATGAGGAATCGTTCATCAAATCAGCCGCCCCCGCACTCCTGAACAAAATAGAACTGTCTAACGTAAACACATGCACCTTCTCGATCTCACTCGTACTCTCCTACATGCTTCCAATCTTCTCAATACTTTCTTGGCTAATGTGATAACCACAACAAACTATCTTATAAACCATCTCCCTTCCAAAACCATCTCTCTTCATATTCCATATCAACTTCTTCACGGCAAGCCCCCAACCTATTCTCATATTCGCATTTTTAGGTGCATTTGTTTTCCTTGGATGCAACCATATGCCTCTGACAAACTATATCCTTGTTCACATGAATGTATTTTCCTAGGATACTCATCGATTCATAAAGGTTATAGGTGCTACAACATAATCACTGGCAAAATTCTTATCTCTCGGCAAGTTGTGTTTCATGAAAACATCTTTCCTTTCAAATCTTCCCAATTCAATTTCGTTTACCCATCTTCGATCAACAATCAATACACTTCCCCTTCTCTTCTTATCCCTTCCTCCATACTTATTCATATGCCCATAACTCCCATTAGACCTCTCGCGACTTCTACTGCACCTAATATAAATCTTCCTAGCTCTCTATCTCCCACACCCTCTCATACAAGTCCTACCTCTACTTCTATCAGCATTTCGAGCTCGTCCACCCACATTCCAACTCACCCTATGCAAACTCGCCTTAAATCGGGGATTTCCAAACCCAAGCACATCTTCACTCTCTTAGCCACCACAAAACCTCCTATCACTCCCACAACTTACTCCCAAGCCGTCAAATTCCAGCATTGGCATACAATAATGATTGAGGAGTTTCAAACTCTTCAACGACATGGCACATGGTCTCTTGTGCCTCTGCGGCCTAACAAACCCATTCTCGGATGTAAATGAACATTTAAAACAAAAATGTCTCCCAAACGGTCAAATAGATCGCTACAAAGATTGTCTTGTAGCTAAAGGACACAATCAACAATTAGGCGTCAACTATACAAAAACTTTTAGTCCTATCGCAAAAATGCCGACAATTCGTGTTCTCATCACTTTAGCGCTTCATTGTAACTAGCCAATGCTTCAACTAGATGTGTCAAAAGCCTTCCTCCATGGTGATCTTTTGAACGACGTTTATATGCGACAACCTTTGGGCTTCGTGGATGTTCAATCGCCAAATTTGGTTCATATACGGTCTTAAACAAGCACCTTGTCAATGGTTCTAGAAATTTACCAATTTTCTTCTCAACCTAGGTTTTGGGTTCAGTCATTCTGATCCTTCCTTCCTTCTATTTCAAAACAAAAATATTCAAATTTACATACTCATTTACGTTGACGACATTCTTAATACAAGAAACGATCAAACAAAAATTCAGTCTCTTATCACCAAACTACAGTCTCAATTTTATCTCAAGCAACTTAGTCAAATTTACTTATTCCTAGGTAGACAGGTTCAACGTACTACTACAGGATTCTTCCTCAATCATACTCACTATGCCACCAAGCTACTCCAATTAGCAGGATTCGTCGACTGCAAACCCGCATAGACTCCTATCACATCGAAAACCAGCCAATGCTCCAACTCCATTCAACCGTTCTATGATCCTAACCTCTATCGCAAACTCACAAGCTCACTTCAATACCTATCGATTACTAGACCATACATCGCTTTTGCCACTAATTATATTTGTAAACATATGCATGCTCAAACAACTCAAGAATTTCAAGCACTCAAATGTCTCCTACACTACATCAAAGGTACTTTATCCTTCGGGCTTCCTCTTACCATAGGCGATCTTCAGCTCCAAGCTTACGCAGATGCGGACTGGGCATTAGACTTGACCGACCAAAAATCCATTTATGGTTTTTGCACTTCCTGGGTAACTAACTAATATTGTGGTTAGCCAAAAAGCAAGTTATTGTCGCCAAATCCTCCACGAAAGCTGAGTACCGGTCGCTCTCCTCGGCTACTTCAGATATACTATGGTTTTGTTGTATTGTTCAAGAACTTTAGATCCCCCAACACTCTCCTGCAGTTGTTCACTGTGACAATATATATGTTATGGCTATGGCCAACAACCCAGTCTTTCATGCAAGAACAAAACACATTAAGATTGACTATCATTTCATTCTCCATCATCTCAATTCCGAATAAATAAAATTTGTTCACATAAACTCCATCGACCAAACAGCTGACATCCTCACCAAACCTTTCTCTTCAGCTCGCTTCACCGAACTATGACGCTAACAAACCATTCAATAAATGAGTGCTTAGTTTGAGGGAACATGTTATTGAGCTGTCAACGTCATTATATATGACGTGTCTTGTATTTACTCATTAGCTCTATATATATGTGTATTTGTAACATGTATTCATTATCAATATACGACAATTATTTCCTTCTCGTTTCTTAGCTTCGCTCTGTCCACTTGCCCTTTCTCTGTTCCTACAAAATGAAGGTAAAATAGAGAAAAAACATATCTTATTTCACCACCCCATGTTTATACAATTTTGATGATCTATATATATCTAAAAAAAAAGAGCTTTAAGGCAATTTGAAAAAAAAGGTATGTAAATATGTTGTTGCTAGTTGTGTAGCTGATGTGAAGTTGTAATAAGACTTCTCAAAAGTCAAAGCCTTTTATGCATTCTTTCTCAGATATAATTGATTTTACTAGATCCTATTTATAGCCCAAGACTCCATTGTTAACTTACATACTTCACTTCATTTCCTCACATCTCATTCATTCTAGGACCATCAATTTATCTGAAATTTATGGACCTTATCGTGTGCGTGGGAAGAGAGAGAGAGTGACTCAGACTAATCCGACGAAAAAAGGAACAGTCGAGCAGAATTTGAGTAGAAAAAAATATACAATTGAATGACTAGAATTTGAGGAGAAAAATGATTGTTTGACTAATTATTAGGTGAATATATAAGTATTTTTCATGTAATCAACACGATACATGATTTTCCGTAATCAACTAAAATCAAAATACGTTTTTCGTGTTTTTGGTCGAAAAAGTGAAATGTTTTTTCCGATATTAGTTGATTATGAAAAATCACTTTATGTATTGACTCATTCTTAAATTAATACATTCTACTAATTAATTTTTCCATGATGCTCCGTTTTATTTGGCTTTGGACTAAGACCTAAAAAGACCTATGTTGAATTTTATTTTTTGTTATTCCCTAAACCCTAAATTTATAAAGTCGGCCCACTAAGAAAATCAAGATAATCATGATATGATTTTAGAAACATCTAAAGTGACGAACAATTAAAAATTATTATAAATTTATTTGAATTGAACAAAATTAATCCCCAAGGCAAAAATAAAAATAAAATAACATAAGATAAATCAAATAAAGCTAAATCAGCGAAATTAGTTCATTTTCAGTTTGTTTTTTTATTTAAAGGTTAAAAATATATTTAAATTTCCCTTGTTCATTTAAATTTTCAATAAGGTCGGCCCAGTACTGAAGATTATTAAGTGATCCATTATCTCAGCCCACTGGAAGTTCCACTTTGGCGCCAAAATTCTCATTGTTATAGATAGTCAGACTGTATCAGTTCTGCCAACGCCTCGAGAACTCCCCGCGCTCTCAATCTCTCACCACCGGGCGAAATGCAGCGTCAGAAATCCATCCTATCCTTTCTGCAAAAACCCTCACCGGAAGCCCACAACGCTTCCGGGAAGACGCCTTGCCAGATTCCGTCGACGCTGCAGCCAGCCCAGGCTTCAAACCTCGGAGGAATCTCCGCCAAAGTTCCTTTAGCGGATGATGTCAGAGGAACCGACACTCCACCGGAGAAGATCTGTCGCTCACTTTTCACTTCGAGATTTCCTGCGGCGGTCGATTTCGATGACGAAAGCGTGGCGCAGCCCTTCTCGAGCATACTCCATAAGTTCGCCAAGAATGACCAGTCAAATAGCTCCAGTACAATGTATTTTTCAGCTAGAGTTAGGATTACACTCAAGCTTTCTTGTCCTCGATTATGAGAACTTTAGCTGTTTTAAGGATGCTATCGTTTTATTCTTCTTTGATATTCGTCGATTTAGTCAAGTTAGTTGATATTACGATTTTTTGCTGCCATCGTCACCTAATGCAAGGGCATTTAATGATAAGAGATCAATTTATATTGAGCTAGGGGGAATGTTTAGAATGTGCCTAGACGGCTTGACGAGATGAGACTGTTTTTTTGTGTTGTTTTGATTTAGTATATGGAGTCTTCGCCGGTCCTTGTTCTTCTTTCGATGCCTGAGTTTGGTCCTAGCAACCGTAAACAGTTTTTCTTCTTCTTTCCATTTCTTAGAGTATGGACGGTTGATCTTGCTTCATATATTAAAATATTAAAATCGGAACTCTTGTTATCCACATTGTTTGTAAACACCTTCCTGTGCTTGCATTGAAATAGTGATTCATATTTTATTCATCATCTGCAGGAACCAAAACGACAGTGTTTCATTTGGTTTGCTATCTAAATCCTCTATGCTTGAGGATAATTATTCAGAAAAGAGAAATGGAATGTCCCTTGAAGATAGGGAAAATAATGATAATGATTTTGTTCATGGCGTTGATGAGAAGGCGCAAAATATAAAATTTGACTTGGATTTGCTGGGGCCAGAAACCCCTGCTGTGCGGCCACGTGTTCCTCACTTTAAGCGGATACAAAATACAAGTGATTTTGACCAGGTGACTTGCTCTTTCGTTTCAGGATTTAATAAAAGGCAGAAGCTAAATGAAGAACTCCCAGGAAAAGGAGTTCATGGTGATAAATCTGATATTTCTACTAGTAAATTCGAATGGCTTAACCCTTATTCAATTCGAGATGCAAATGGTAGACGCCCTAGTGATCCATTGTATGATGAGAGAACATTATACATACCGCCTGATGCATTGAAGAAAATGTCAGCATCTCAGAAGCAATATTGGAGCGTGAAGTGCCAATATTTAGATGTTATACTATTTTTTAAAGTGGTAAGTTACGCTGAAAATTATAGTTTATGATAACTAGCTATACTTTTTGCTTCATCGCTATATGAATAACAGGTGGTATTTTACCTTATATCTTTCTGTAGACTTTATTAAAAATTGCAATTCCCATTGTGTTATACTATATGACAATTTTGTTAGACCTGCCATTGTATGAATTACAAGTGATGTTGGAGTCTCAACGTAAATGAGAATATTAAGATGAATGTGTATTTAAACTAGGAAGGGCATAATGATAGCAATATAGAAGAGATTGTTGGAATAACACTTGTGAATGAAAATCTACATGGCTTAGTGGTTGTTTTAGAAAATTGTTTCTCCAAGGTCATGTGTTCGACCCGCACCTTTTGTGGTTTATCATTTACCATTAAAAAAAAGGCACTTGTAAAAGTTATGTTTATTGAAAATGGGCATAGGTTTAGGCTACATGTAGAGCAGCAGATGCACCAACAAGGTTTTGCTTGGGACATCATTTTGTTAGCTATGTTTTTCAAACCGCATCACATTTGATGTTTATCTAACTATTTTTCAATTGTTACAAAACGTTATTGTTATCTTGAACAACTTCTCATGGTTGAGCATATCATCCCGTGTTGGTGCAATTGTGTTCCATAGTTTATTAATCTAATATCTTATAATTTTTTTGTCTAGATTATAAGGATACCTTTAAAATATATTTTTCCTATTGTAGTTTCACAATTGATCATACAGATCATTTTAGTTGCCCCAAATAGACCTTAAGTCATGTAGATAGAATTAGTGTGAAGCTATGTGCACCGACACACCTTTTGAAGAAAGAATGCAGTGTCGGACATGGACACGTGCCCGATATGGCTGGAACATGTGTCGGACACGGCAGACATGTGTCCGATTAATATAATGTTTAAATTTAACCCGACACGGCAGGGACATGCGTGTTCTAATTTTTAATGATAAAATTATTTTAAATTATAAAATTTTTATATTTTTATATTTACTAAATAAAAAAATATCACATTCGCTCGTATATGCATCAACACGATTATTGAAAGGCATGATTATTAAAGAATGATTCCTTTTTTTTTACGGGCTATAATGATAATTGAAAATTTTTATGCCTATTTGTGTTTGCAATTTTTAGTAACATAGAATAAGAAGAATTTTGATTTTGTTTGGAAGATCTTTATGTGCATGCCTTATTGTAATTCTAGTTGATGGGTTTTGTTGAAATAGGTGAAAAGTTAGAATGACATAGAAAATATTTAGAATATAAAAGAATTAAGATTAATATATGATATCCAATGAACCATTATGGGAGAGAAGTAGAGAACTAGAGAAGTACATAAAGTAAATAGATACATTCTTTGTGGTTTAGATTAGAGGTTAAAGAAACATTATGTGAGAGAACTAGTGAACTAGAGAAGTTAATAGATACAAAGAAGAACCAACTTTCATTAGATGATGTCCAATAAACTATTGCAAATCTTCTGATGTAGGATGACGTGCATATGTGATGTTATTGAATTTGAAATTACACGCTTATGAATAGAACTTCAACAATTCATTGCTTCCCACGTGTTTAAACTAAAGATTAAAGCCAACAAGATAGTGATATGGTTTATGCAATCAATTGAAGACAAGCATGGACAACAATTAGGAAATTTTGAATTTAATTCCAACATTTAACAAAATTCTGGAATTAATTTCTTGTCTAGGTGGCATGCAATTAAAGACAAGAATCAATTAGGATTGATTAGGATTTAATGGCTGCTCTAAGTGGAGTGCATGATTGGGGGGAAATTGAATTTGAATGACCCTAAAAATAAGGAGAGAGCGGAGGGGGTTGCAAATCTTGATGGGGGGATGATTGGGGAACTTAAATTGGAAAGGTTATAATGGAGGCGAGAGAGGGAGGGGGCGACAATGGCTAGGGGAGTTGGGGTTAATTAGAGGATTTAAAGGAGTTGCCAATTTTAGGATGTTAATTGAGGAAAGGGAATTTCGGGCAAATCTCTATTCAAAATTCAAATTGGTATGAATGGAGAAACTTTCCTAACATAACTTATCCTTCCTTTGGAAAGAAATATCAGATTTAAGGGAATTAAAATTTGAATTTAGGACTTTCCAAATTTATGATGCGCTAAATGTGGAAAGTTTTGATTAGATGGTTTGAAATTTTGGATGCAATGGAAAGAGGTGGATGAACGGCAGTTTGGAGGGGAAGGGTGGCCGGCGGATTAGGAGGGAGTGGGGCAGGCTGACGGTGTAGGGTGAAAATCGGCCAAGGGGAAGTTGGGAATGGCTAGCGGCTAGGGGGGAGGAGTTGGGCCGGCGGCTAGAGGAAGGAAGGGAAGGAGGGTTGGCGGTGGAGATGAACCGCGAGCCCGAACGCTTCCTGCGGCTGACGGGCACTGCCTTGCCCTCACCTAGGGACTTCATACTAGCTCTCACAAGAACTATCACAACTCACCAAGAGACAAAGTGATGAAAATTTTCTTTTCATAATCATCATTGTCTCCAAAGAGGAGGAGATGTCTATAAATAGATGACTTACAATAAAATGTCCAATGATAGAAGTGCCCCCTGGGGTCATATAAGCCTGCTCCCTTAAGTGAGGGTAAAATGAAAAAATACATAATAAAAATCAAATACAAATAAATGCTCAGAAATAAAATGGTCCAATCGTAGCCGTAGATCTTCGGCCCCTTCTCTGATATACTTTCCACGATAGGATGCCCTTATCACTTTCTCTTGATGAACCAGAGTTGGAAGCAATGATATTCAATGATGATGATATTGAAGGCCAAAAATAAACTCCTGAAGCTAATCCTAGTAGTTGAAGCTTGAATGCTTGATGTTGTAGTAAATGATTATTTGCTTATATTTTTGTGGTTGTACTAGACATTTTGTAATTATAAGCTAGACAAGTTATGATGCCATTCATTTATTATTGTTTGTCATTTCTAATATGATGTTACATTAATATCTATACACTATATAAAAAAATGTAATGCCGTGTCTGCACCATACCCGTGTTCTATATTTTCTAAAAAAGCCGTGTCCCGTGTCCTTGTCGTGTCGTGCCCATGTCGCCGTGTCCATGTCAGTGCATCATAGGCGTGAAGTGATGATGCCAATATTAGTACGCTGATAAAGCTAGTGAGGATATTGGTGATGATAGAGCATTGATTGAACATGATTATATTAGTCATTTGCTATTTGATAGCTCAATTTGAGTTCTATGTCATTTGTAATGGATTTTTCTATAGCAACTTTTAAAATTATTAAATTGCATAAGAAAAGTTCTTAGCTTCCATGATGCATGTTCATCAAAAACATATTTCCATGTTACATTTTGTAGTTAAATTCAGTGAAATAAAAGAAATCGGTCATGTTCAAATAATAAATTGTAACAAAGGAACATATGATTTTCATGATGCATATTCCACTCATAATATGTTGCCAATTTAGATATATATATATATATATATATATATATATGTAATCTAGTTCCTATTTAGAAATGGTGAATGCCATGTTCAAATTATTCAACCAATATTCTTGACACTTACTAGCATAGTGGTCAACTTGTACACAGATACTACCTGCCACAGAGAGAGTAGGCGGTATATTAATATTCATCTATCTTGTTTGAGACATTTTTAACTTGATTTTATTTGATTGACTTGTCAATAATGCAACATGAAATGACAATTAGGACCTTTTACTTTAAATTTCTCTGTGACAGTAGCATGATGTCAAACGCTATGAGATAATTTGGTCCTGCACCAATTTTATTAAAATAACACCATACTAGATGGTTTAGATAGTGATAAAAAAACATTTCTCAATTTTATGTTGTATGAGTACTTAAATTAAATGCAAAAATTTAAGTATGTATGCAGTGTTATTAAAGGTGTTAGGTGCTTTCAGGGTGATATAACTACTTAATGTATGAGAAGAATGGTGCTTGCCTGAGCAAAATAAGGCACTTAAATGCTCATCAATTTAAATTATGAGGAATACTTTTTAAGGGTATAATATAACAATATTCTCATTAAAATAGTAAACTATAATAGGTAGAAGAAGTTTTTTCAAGTTTTATTTCAGTGTAAAATCTATAATAGGAATTTTTTTCCTTTTTCTTTTCATTCTAGATATCAAAATGGCAGCCTTGCCACTCGCACGCTTTTTCCCATCAGTAGATTTGTAGCCCACTAACTCTTTTATCTTCTAGTCTTATCCTTGTTGTCATCAAAATCTATTGCTGTGAACTAGAAGCTCTTGTACTTATATTTTGACTTGAAATGCTTCCCAATAAGCATCCTTTTTTACCTCCAACTCCTGATGCTCTTTTTACACAATCCTTTGTAAAATTTTTTTTATCGAATTCTAATTTATCTTTGACATTTGAGATATTATTTCCATTTCTCCAATCGACCATTCATTATTATCATCCATGTTATTTATATAAATTGGATCAATGGAATTCCACTTGTAATGATGAGTCTCAAATGTAAGTTTTGATGATTCAATATCTATCTTGAAGGGACTTATGTAGTTTCCAAATGTTTTATCATATTTATTACTTTAATATTTGTTTCCTCTATTTATTATGGTTGCGTGCTTTGCTATATAATAAAATAAAATTGCATTTAGGAGATCATCATTTAGAACCTTACACCAAAGTGCTTTTCTAGGTGGTACCTTAGTAATAACATTTGCTTAAGAGAAGTGCGAAGTGTTGTAGCCTCGCATGACCCCTCCTGGTTTTCTAGCGAGCATCTTCAATAACACCACACCTATGAAAATGCAGTTAGAATAATTTCAATAGATTTGAATTCATTTGATTTAAAAGATAGTAGCATGACTTTTAGTGAGTCGTCCATTTCTTTGCCAAGTTTGATGGTTTGATTAACAGTTAGATCATAACAGGTGATGAAACTTGATCGATAAATTATTCTTAGGTTGTAGATAAACTTTTATAGATTTACTTCAATAAATTTGATATTTCATTCAGTGGTAGAAGCATGGAAAGTAATTGAGATGCGACCGTAATACTTGTTGCGCATTTGATTCCATTATTCCTTTTATTATCTCTTTTCTGATGATGATGAAGTATTGTTGATTATATTCACTTAAAAGCAATATCTGGATCCATTTCTTCTTTCGCCAACCTTGTTATATTTAAAGTATTTTTTTCTACTTTATTATTATCAAAGCTATGAAAATGCTAATGATATTCTTACAATATTAGGGAAAATTCTATGAACTGTATGAGTTAGATGCAGAGATTGGTCAAAAAGAGCTTGACTGGAAAATGACAGTCAGTGGCGTGGGTAAATGCAGACAGGTAACTCAGTGGTGGTTGTTGTATTCTTCCTTTAGAATTGCTATGCTTTCTGAATAGCTTGATAAGAGAATCTACATTCTTTTGTCTTTATGTTGTGTAAGTAATATATATTTTTATCCAGTTAATTAAGATTTTTTGTAGGTCATTAGCATGGGTTTCCTTAACATGAAAGGAAAACCTGACCTAGTTCAAAATTTTATAGAAATGGTATTTGCTTTGAACTTCGAAGTAGGGGTATAAGTTTCAAATCTTTTCATCAGAAAAGAATGCTTTGCTCATCGCGAATATGTATATTTTTTGCGTGTTGCTGTGAAATGAATGCTGTGAGATAATTCATTGAAGTTTGCTTCTGTTGAAATCTAATAAAATTAATTAAATTAAAATTAATCAACTATAGAAAAAAAGGGAAAAGCACGGCGTTCTCACGCATGTCGCCTCCCACCCCACATTCTTGAAAATAACTTCTACTCTGTTCATTTAAAAAGGCACGAAGAAAGAAATGGAGGGTTACGCTCATGCCCGATTGCAATTGGAATCCTCGTATGTTGTTTGCGCTTCCTCTTGATCTTGATTAGGCTGCTTGTCTTCCGTTCGTTCTTTGTGCCCGATCGAGTACTCTTTCACAGCTTTGTTGGATTTCCCCACACGTGGACACCCCCCATGTACCGACGCCCGACCGCGTTTACACGGCCAAATCTTTTGGGCCTCTCATGGGCTTACTTGACTCCCACTCCATCTCCCTTTGCGCGCAACCTGCGCCCAATCTATCTGCTGGCGTCCGATCCAAGCCCAACGTGTCTGAGTCCGCCTCCCTGCCCGGTTCGCCTATTGCAGATCTACTTGAACCGCGGTCATGACCCACCTCCCATCCTATTCACATGAGAACAAAACTAGGCTCGAGCCGGCCTCTCAAAGCCTCCCGTTCGCTTTGTCTCACGCGCCAAGGTCCTGCAAAAAGTGAACGATATCAGCTGTTTGCTTCGCCTCCTGCACCAGCACCCAGTTCCGATCATACAGTAGGATCCCATTGCTTCCCAATCCTTCATACGACTGAAATTTCGATCTCTTCTACTTGCCTTATACGAATTCCTGTCGCACAATTTATTTACTTGATTTTAAACTATGAGTATAAGGGGGGAATTATTTATATATAATAAATAATAATAATGATAATTATTAAGAAATCATGTATATATATATATATATATATATATAATGATAATAAAAAAAATAATATATATGTATATAAATCAAGAGAGATGTCGCAATCATTAATTGAAGGAATCGAAGACGTATATCAGGGTCGATTCTTCGTCCAAGCGGAGAAGCCCTCGATCATCAATTTTGATTTGATCGAGCAGATCTAAAAGGGCGAGTGCCATCCCCAACCTCTCCTCGTGGGGAGGGATAACCAAAAGATTGTTGAAATTTCGGGGAAACGCCAAATTTTAAAATTCTCTTAACAGGTACTGCGATTGCCAAATTGCAAGACTCAAAAACCAATTACGGGGTTGATTCGTCCCCCGAAGCCCCCGACCATTGAGTTCTATCCGGCTGGGCTGAGTAGAAAGGGCAAGTGCCCTCCCGACCTCTCCTCGTGGGGAGGGATGCCGGGAGGTTGCCGAAATTGTCCGTGGAGGCTACTAAAATTGCTAAATTTTTTTAGAGCTTTATCATTTGAATTAATTAACTTAAAATTAATTAATTAAGGTTAATTAAATTAAAATAATTAAGCAATTTTAAACTATATTTAATTTTTGTTAAATATATTGACGAGCTGAGCGGTTAATTTAATTTAAAAATTAAGCTTTAAATTAAATTAAATTAATAAAAATTTAAAATGTAAGTAAAAATACAGTGAGGGGAGAGCCACTATGATAAAATGCATTTTGATTAAAAAAACAAACACAGAAAATTAATGTTTCCACTATACAAATCTAAGAACATCGCACACCAGCTAAGCCCCAGTATCCTAAAACTAAAGAAAACATACAACATAAAATAGAAAACATAAAGAAAACTTCAAAAGGTAACACAAGCAAACCCAATCCCAGCTCCTAGTAAGCTCCAACCTTGTGCAAGCTCTAGCTTCTAGCCTTGAATACTTACAAACAAGTAAACAAAAGTCAACGCAGGGCGATAAATAAAACTAGTATATAAGAAGAACACCGGTACAATAGGTAGAAACAAGCAGTGAAAACAAAGTGTTGAAAGTAAAAACTAGTATAAGTAAAACTACTACTACAGGCAAGACTAGTGCTAAAAAAACAAGTAATAAAAGCCACTATTGTGAGTTAGAAGCTACTACTATAAACAAAACACTAGAACATGTGCGAGGTGATGACAAACACAAAATTAAGTATATACTGTTAAACCCCGCTAAGCTAAATCCTCGCTAACCTAAGTTTACCTTAACAACCTCTAATAGAAGTCGTAAGACCTTTTATACGGGCTGTTGCAATTCGGGATCCCAAGATTGTGATTTTGATGATAACAAATATTATTGATTGTACTTTCATTTTTTCATATCATTTTGTATTGCGTATATGTTTGTGTGTACTAACATTTCAGGTACGTTATAGATGATGCAAGAAGATTCAGGGCTTAAGTTTGGGTAGAATAGGAATATGGTTGGCAAGAGTATGTAATTCTTATTTATTTTTAAATTTCTTAAGTCAAAGTCCTGTAAAAGTTGTATGCTATTTTGTCGACCGTGCACATACACACGGGGGAGTGAGAAAATAAATTTTAAAATTTTGAACTAATCATACAGTACGATCCAGATTGTAATGTAGGATCAATTATTTTTGAGACGATTTAAAACTAAAACTTTTGTAATCAATGTCTTTGAATTAATCGTACTGTACGATCCATTTAAAATAGAAACCCTAGCTGCCAATCATAACTAGATTTAAGTAAGTATTTTAATTTTTGATTTTTAACTGATCATGCTTTACGATGACGTTTGTATAGTACGATGTTTGAAAACTTACTTAATGTAATCCCCTTGATTAGTCAATCAAATTAATGTTTAATTAATATGTTCGATCATATTGTACGATGTTGATCGTCCTGTATCATAGTCAGAGGCGAAAAAAGGTCGTCTCGGAGATTGTCCTGGATGAAATTTTGATTTTTGAACTAATTATACGGTATGGTGTCAATCATACTGGACGATAGGTAGGGACGATTTTCAATTGTCTCGGAAATCATCCTATACAATCATATGACAATTGAACTAATCATACTGTACGATCTCCAAATTGTCATGTACGATCATTATGCCTATTTTGAACAGTTCATCCCGGGACTTTCATCATACTATATGACATCTAGTTTTTTGAACTAATCGTATTGCACGATCATTGACCGTATTGTTTGAACAGTTTCGGTTGAATTGAAATTTTAAGGTTTTTGGCGACCTTATATAAAAATATTTTCTTAATTGTCTCTAAGAGAGACTTTTGGCTGTTGAAGGAATTCTGCTAGAGAGTTGTGAGCAATCTTGAAGGGTGGAGAAGGAGAAGGTGAGTTTTATGAGAGGGAGAAGTAGTGTGAGAGTTTTCACACAGTCGTTCCAAGCAAGCTTGCACCTTGATTCCTCCATAGGGCATTGTGGATTGGTAGGGGTTGCTTTGGGAAGAAAAGCTTCAAGGTTTTGGTCGAGGTTCTCTGCCTTCATCAGAAGGGTGAAAAAGGATTGCAAGGTACTCTGCCTTCACAAAGAGGGTGAAAAAGCTTCCAGGTTCGCTGCTTTCACCAGGAGGGTGAAAAGAGCTTTCAAGGTTCTCTGCCTCACCAAGAGGGTGAAAAGGATTTCGGTTCTCTGCCGCATCGGGTTGGTGGAAGTGATTCTTGTAAGGATTTCTCTGCCTTGTTGTTGGGGTTAAAGGAGAGACCGAGAGACACTAAGAGTTAGTACAATACTCGGAGAGGACTCCGTGTAGTGAACATAAGTAATTGTTTGACCGAACCACTATAAAATTCTGGTGTTCTCGTTCTAATTTTATTTTCCGCATTTTACTTTTTTGCAATTTATTTTTTCGAAAAATGCATGTTGAAAATGTTGTGGTTAATATTAGATTGATCTAATTAAATTATCATCATCATTGTTATTGTTGTTATTTTTCTTAACTTTCGCATCAGTTGTTCAAAATGTTTAATTCAAGTTTTTGAAAATATCAAAAAGACTTTCTTTGTGTTAAAGAATTTTTTTTAAATAACCATTACACCCTCTCCCCCCCTCTTGGTGTGCTTGGGGTAGTTCAACAAGGCTTAACATCCTCTATTGAACTTTCACGGGCTACTTCTAATAGAAATAGTAAGACCCACATGTTAGAGGAAATCACTAGGTAAAAATAACCTAACACTAAATCCTCACTACGGGCTACTTCTAAGTGAGGCCGTAAGACCCGAATGCTAGGAAAACTTCTAAGCGAACAATCCTAAACCCAAACCTACAGACTACTTCCAAGGGAAGCAGTATGACCCTCGTTTCAAACATAAACATACGGGCTACTTCAAAGGGAAGTCGTAAGACCCTCTATCTGGGTTACTTTCAATGAAAGATGTTTGCCCCGACCCAAATCCAAATATATGGGCGACTCCTAAACAGATTCGTAAGTCCCAATCTAAATTTAAATTACGGGCAACTCCCAAGTGAAGTTGTAAGTCTCAACCTAAATCAAATCAACCTACATCTAATCACTTCAGTTTACTCGGGATCCCTGAGGAGGCAACTCATTACTGCTAATTAGATTTCATGGTCGCTACAATCAATCATTGATAGTGTTGGTAGACTGAAACCTATGATACTCCTCAGATGAATGTACCATGGGATCTTGATTGGGTTTGCCCCATCCCCCACATCCAAAATTAAAACTATTGCACATTTTAAAGATTAATTCATCATTGATCAAGTGTTCTCTTCTATGCGTTAGGAGGGGTAATTAATATGAGGGCTTGCTTTCATAGGAAGTAAGTTGGTACCACTCTTAGGGAAATCTGGTTAATTACAATATGCCTAAAGTAGGATGGAATCTTCTGGCTGCAAAGCGAGATTCATTGTGTCACAAGCACCATCTTTTATTTTGAGCAAGAACAGCTTTGTTTAGTGCTTTCAAGTTTGAGAATGTTTTCATGGGAAATATGCTAATTAGCGTCTGACCATAAGTGAATGAATAACTCAGGGTGGTTATGTAACCTATCTTTTAGATGCTAACTTCTTTTTTACAAAATTATCCTGTGAGATTCAAGCTCAAATGTGATTTTCATATTGAGCTTTTATAGAACTAAGAATAATTGAGTTAGTTCTTTTTGTTCGGCTTATTAGAAAATTAGTCTTAAAATTTTGTTAAAGTTTATATCTCATTTCCTTGCAATTCGGTCCAACTTGAGCAATTATTGTGCTGAGCATGTGTTATTGGCAAACAATGAGCTTTTTGGCACCCTTTTGTTTCAAATATGTTTCCTTGTATATTGGCGTGAAGTCGGTCATGTGATGTATATATACTTACCACTTACCAGCTGGAATGTTTGACTACAAGTGCATACTTTTTTGGATTTACTCTTTATGTTTCGTAGCTCCTCAAGTAATGATATATGTGCTTTTCTGAAGATGCATCTATTTCTGATCATCAATCAGACTCGGGCTTCATTTTTTTGTTACCCGTGTATATATTTTCCTGATGTAGTTTCATATGGCATTTTAACCTATATTTGTTCTCTGCACCTGTTTTTGGAATCTAGACATGTATTAAACAGACTGCACACATATAAAAGCAACAATGTGCATTTTGTTTCTAATTTTCTAAACTGGTCTGACACGTCTCTGAATTTGGATATATTAAGAGAAAATGTTCATTTATGTGTTATGGATGCTCAAAACAATAACCTATGGCAGCTATGGGGTAAGCTATACGTTGAATGACTGGCTCTAAAGGGATGTCATATCCATATGCCATGTCCAACTAGCATGCACGGATATATCACGAAACAATGTCAGATACTCTATTTGTTGACACATATTCAGATTTTTTGCACTAAACATACAAGTCCCATTCCATAAATTTTAAAACAATTTTATTAAGTCAGAAATAGCGACAAATAAGAAATGGTAGTTGTATATTCACCATATTATAAGAACTTATTTATTCATTGTTTTTTATTTTTTTTCTTGCCAACTTTGGAGGCCCGGGTATATGCTTTACATGTTTTTGCATAATGTGATGAAATTTTCATTTCTGTGCGCACATTTTTACAAGCATGAATGGGTGGTTGTAAACATATCATATATATATAGGTCTATTTAGAGATTTTCATAAGCATATGCATCTACAAACATATGATTCATTATACCCAAATGTCTCCATATCTTGCTTTTTCAAGGTTTAATACAACCTTGAGTTCGTGATTGTGTCCTTGCTTCATAAGACATAATTTCTTATTCGAAGAGAATAGGATGTGAGAATGCTTGTTACACTATCCAAATTATTGTTGAAATTTTCTCGCAATTCTTTCTAAGATCCATCTACTTTTTAGTTTTAACTACATACATGTAGTTGTCACGACCGACTTGGAGACTTGAATGAATGAGGTAGGAACAGACAGTCGGATGATTAATTTATTTCTTTCAATAAAATAAAACACTTAACAGATTAACATTCAATATATAACTGAAGAGGCATATATATATATATATATATATAAGTTCTTACCTATTTTCATTTGATCTCCTTCTACGAATTCTTCTCTCTTAGTCATTTATTTCTCAAAGGATTTACCTGAAATTTGAATTTATCATTTTGAGTTTTTATAATAAACTCAATGGATAATTACAACAGTATACCATTTAATCATACATAAATACAATCATGTTCCTTTACCTTTTTTTCAGTTAACATATACATAAATATTTAATATAAATATAAATTTCAATTATATGCCTTAATTAATTTATTCTTTTTTCTACTTCATTTATTCTTTTTCCCTTTTAATTTATTACAGGTGTACCGTCAAAATTTTGTACCAATGAATGTACAATCATTTTCATTTCCTTTTACATTTAACGTGCACGGTTGCATTGCGTCCTCCCTTAGTATCATAAAGGGATGAACTCCTGTATTTACATGCATGCACATTTTTTTTCTTTTTATATTTTCATTTACATTTTATGATTCATTACATGCATATTAATCAATACATGTACTTTCACACATATCGATATACATACATATATTTATATCATTTTGTAACTTTAATTGCTTACTATTCCTCAGTTTTGATGCATAATAAACACATAAATTATAATTAATAAACATATGATATACAATGTTTAATAATTGCAATAAAATAGAAGAACTTTAAAATAAACGTGAATCACTCACTTCGCTGCTTTCTTGTTGAAATCCTTTCCGAACTTTTATAGTTTCTAAACTCTCAAGATTTTTTGTTGGCTTTAGTACTTCACCTCCACTTAATGATTTAAATCCTTCACTGTTGCAAATAATTTCAATAACATCTTAATTAAATTAAATCTAACTTGAATGATTCAAATATTATCAAAGTAACATCAAGTATTCTTATATTGCTTAAAACAACAAAAACTACTTAACTATTTATAAGGTGGACTTTTAACTAATTGAACATCATTGAACAACATTGTATATCTCTGAATCATCACCACACAATTGCTATTATATATCTTCTTTTAATCTCTAACATAATATGAAATTAAATATTCCTTAAAAAAATATTAATTACCTCAATTAATCTTCTTTTCTATCAAGTCAAAGCATTCACCAACTACATTTATACATGTAGATAAATTTTACAATACAAGTGAAATGCAAAATAATATTTTCATCTTTCAAGTTTAAACAAGAAAAAGGAATCACTTACTTTTCCCTTCAATGGAAAAGAAACTCTCCACTCCTTCCTTCTTTCTCTCTCCAAGCACCATTCTCTTTCCCCTAAACTTTCTTCTTAACCTAGTTCTTTTCTTTCTCCAAATTTCCTTTTTATCAATGCCTCCTCTTGGTCGCAGCCTCTTTCATTCGTATGGTTCCACTGGAGTGAGCGAATCATAGTTATCTCACATGAGGAGTCCTTACTTTTCGCATTCAAATGTGTTTCCTCACTTAGTTTGCTCACCCGTACTCGCCCACACTCATACTGCTTCGCCCACTCGCGCTCTGGCTTACCAGCGGGCTGTCTACTTGCCTCCGCACTGCGCTTTAGCCTAGGGCCAGTTCAAGTGAAGTGGTCCAACTGGTTATTACAGTAGTTTATATATTTTTTTCCTAAAGTGCAGCCACTTTAGTTTTAACTGCATGCATGTGGTTATTTATTTTATTTATTTCAATACTTCCTTTGTGTTTTTTGTTTGTATGTCTTGCGAGTCTATCATTCTAGGTTCTATTGTGCTTACATGCATATGCATTTACTGCAGTGCACACCTACATTTATTTGGTAATTTGTATTGAGCACTCCTAGTATATATTGACGCTGGAAAATTATAAAGGTTATTTCAATCATCCCTAGAGTTGCTCATCATGATTTCTTAATGGCTATTGTCTCTCAATTTTATCATCAATGTTCTAGTGTATTTTTTGTAAGATCTTTGTTTTTTATTGTGAACATGTGGTGGTCAGGTTGGAATTTCTGAGGCTGGAATTGATGATGCGGTTGAGAAACTTATAGCTCGGGGGTATGGACATTGATATGTTCGATTCATTTTGTTTTTGTGTCCGCATCATAATAGTGCATGCTCACAATTGTTCATGAAATTGTGATGTGCTATTGAAAAAGGTATAAGGTGGGCCGAATGGAGCAAGTTGAGACCTCAGACCAAGCCAAAGCTAGAGGGAAAAATTTGGTGAGCTGTCATGACCTTAGATGCTGTACCCGTTTTTCCTGTATAGTTTGTAGATGCGTGGTTAAATGTTATTTATCTTATTCAATTAGCTAAAGTTCTTAAGAATCCATTTTATAGTATTAGAACTTCTTTCTAACTAATGCATATTAAAGCGTTTAACTTAAAGAATAATTTGAATTTAATATTATTTTCAAGATAATTTGGATGGATAATGCAAGCTTTGTCGGATCTTCCCTCTTAGATCATGTTTCAATAATGTGTATTGTACTGAGTGTGGTCTTTTTTTTCCCCAATTGTAGAGGATTTGCAAAGCTTCATTTATGCAGTTTTAAAGTCACTTGTATTTTCTTTTGTGCTTTTAGGCAAGCATTGACCAGAGGTTTTACTTTAAACTAAATATTGAAAAATGTTTTTAAAATTTAGAAGTAAATTTTTAAAATGCTCGGATCTTTCTCTCAGAAATTTTCATGCAAGTACCTCATTTTTAGGAGTGACTTGAAACCTTCTTTCATATTTTTATCTCTTCATGAGACTCATTTTTTTATTCGATTAGGCATTAATTATTGTATTCTTTTTTTTAGCCAGTCAGTTTTTTTTTTTGTGTTGGAGAAGCTGCTAAAAAGTTCGCCCTACCTTTTTATTAAAATTCATATTTTCACCTTAGTCATCCTTCAAATTGTCATTCTTCATTCTACTCAACTTCCCAACCTCTCTCATTTCTGTCATGTCTCACCCTTCCACCTGACTCAACGAACGAGGGGTTGAAATTTTTGCAGGAAGCATCTCTTATGTTGTCCTAATACAAAAATAGTTGTCTAAGTTAAATGGACAAATTTGCGTTGTTGTGTGAGAAGATGAAAACCCAACATAGGGAATTAAAGAAGCAAGGGATCTAATTCTACTTGTGCAAAAAAAGAGGGACCTATGCAAATTTCCCTTTCTCTTTTTCATGTTTAACTTGAGAGCTTCTTGGAGTTTAGCTATTTCACACCTTCGTATTTGTCTTTTTGTAACTATATGCGGTAGAACTTATTTGATTTTTTCTTATTTTTTAATATTCGAGCTTATTTTCCACTTTTTTCAGGTTATAGAAAGAAAATTGGTCCTTATGGCTACTCCATCCACTGTTGTTGATGGCAGTATGGGTCCAGATGCTGTTCACCTACTTGCTTTGAAGGAGGTAGCTTCTTGTAACCTTGATTTCTTATTTTTACTATCACTAAGAAGTCACCCATATTTATACTAAAACAACCAATAGTACAGTTTACGACAATGAAAAGAAAAAAGAGCAAAAAATTATAACAGAAATACTAGTGTCACACAACAACATTCTTGCTGGCTAGTAAGTGTCGAGCTAGTAAACAATTGAAAGCTAGAAGTATAAGTGTCAAGCTAGCAAATAATTACAAGCTAAAACATCTACGGGTACATTCCAATCTACTCTAAACACAACCATTAGGCTTCTTTCAAAAGGAAGTAGTAAGTCTTACAAAATTTATAGGCAACTTCTGAGTTGTAAGACATATTCATCTAAAACTATTGGGCTACTTCAAAAGGGAAATTGTAAGACCCGTTTTACCCAAATAATCAGACAACTTCTAATGGAGTCGTAAGACTTGTCAATCAAAGCTAAACATGGCAGCTCCTAAGTGGAGTCGTAAGTCTCAGTCTAGAAAAATTATTCTGTGCGGACCTTGAATGGCGTCCGGAGACTAATAAAAATGCTCCAAGTCACCCTTTTATTATACCGCCGCTCGGTACTGCTCGGTACCGCGACATCCAGACATAGAGCTGTGTCCGGCGTCTGCATAAAATAATTTCTCCCCACTCTAAATTAAACACATAGACAACTTCTAAGGGAGTTATAAGACTTGTTTAACTAAAATTCTTGGGCTACTTCCAAAGGGAAGCAACAAGACTCATTCTATCCAAATAATCAGACAACTTATAAAGGGAGTTGTAAGACCTATTCTTTAAGAAATTTCTAAAGAAAACATTAAACCCTCAACCTTTTTTTTTTAATTAAACCCTCAACCAAAACCAATGGCAGCTTAGCCTGTAGGGCTAAGTTGTAAGACCCGCCAACGGACAACTTCTTTGTGAAATCATAAGACCAACATGTTAGGGAAATTGCTAAGTAAATTGTAATAATCCTAAAACCTAAATAACCAAATTTAAAACTTACGGGCATCTTAGCTTATAGGGCGAAGTTGTAAGACCCACAAGTGGGCTACTTTTAATAGAAGCCGTAAGATCCGCTTTATGAGTTACTTTCAATGAAAGCCGTAAGTCCCGACCCAAATTCAAATACCTGGGCTACTTCTAATAGAAGCTATAAGACCCGCTTTACGTGCTACTTTTAATGAAAGCCGTAAAACCCGAACCAAATTCAAGCTTCTTAGGAAGAAGCCATAAGACTCGCTTCAATTCAAATTTTTTGGCAACTTCTAAACGAAGTTATAAACCCCAAATCAAAACTAACTTCTAGGTATTCTAATAGATGTAAACCCCAATCCCAATAAAACTAAAATCTATATTTAACCATCTCAGTCTACTCGGGATTCATGAGAGGAGGCAATCTTTGACTTAAAATTAGATTCCTTGGACACTACGGTCAATGATTGTTAATGTTGGTAGACTGAAACCTACGGTATATCCTAGACAACGAAACCATGGGTTCTTGATTGAGTTTACCTCCATTTTCCCCTACAATTAAGACTAGAACATTTAAAATTACTCATCCTTAATCGAGAGTTCTCTCTTACGCGTTAAGAGGGGTAATTAATTATGAGTACTTGTTCTCTTGGAAAGTAAGGACCCATATCTAACTAAACCTTGACACAGCCATCAGGAAAAATCTGATTAATTACAATCTGACTTAAGAGAAATGTAATCCATTATCTACAAAGCAAGATTCATGCTGACGCGCCATTATTCTTGAGCCAACAATCTAATAACAAATCTATTGAAATATTTAATTTAAAGTTCATATTTGGCCTTCAGAAGCTCATGAAATGAAAATCATCATAAAATATAAGCTCTCAGTTCTCAATGTTAATACAATAACTTACGAGATCAGTCCTCGAACCTAATCTTCTATTAGCAGCCGGACATAGTCGACAATGTTAAGACAACGAAAGATACTAAGTAGCTCATTACCTTAATGTTGGTGTGTTGAATCTTAATCTCAACCATAGGAGACTTTACTCTTTAAATGCCTCCAAACTTGAATGAATTATAAATATTTTAAGATGACTTTATTGTCGCCCTGATGATGGTTGTGCTGAAAGTTAATCTCAATCAGAGGAGAATATATCTTTTTAGATGCCTCCCAACAATTATAAAATACATACATTTTCAAATAACTAATGTCACCTTGATGATTGTCGCATTTAGGGGTGTAAGTGAGCCAAGTTAGCTCGTGAGCCGACTCGACTCGACTATATTTGGCTTGGCCAGACGGCTCCACAAAGAACCCGTGGCTTGGCTAGAACGACTCCAGGTGATAAACGATTATGACTGCAGCCCTTGATTTGTTGTCTTGGTTGAACGACTCCACTATATTATTGTCATGGCTAAAGGCTCGTATGTTCCCCAATGGTTAGTTACCATTAAATAATGAATTATATGGTATAATCGATAGGGCACAAAGCCTTTTATTAGCTAAGGTTGACTTGAATTCATCCCTTAGATAAATACTCACCTCAAGTCTACAAGGTACTATTGTATGAAGCAACTCATAGCTACCGACAATGATCGTTCCTTCATGTTGGGTCAACTACCTCCTCTGACTAAGTAGATTAGAGATCATGATGACTAGGATGATGAAACCTTAAGGTCTTGATTAGGTTTATCATCATTCCACCACCATCCGCTTTAAGCGATTGGTAGTAAATTTCTTACTTTAAATTCTAAATTTGTTTCTACTATACGGTAGGTACCAAGTGTATATCTAATGACTAGTCTTAATCGAAAGTTCTCTCGCTACAAGGAGAGATAATTAACTATAAGGGCTAGCACCTATAGGAAATTGGAACTCAGATCTTAAAGTCCTCACTAAGAAGGAAAAATCTCTGGATAATATCTTATCTTTATCTAATCGGCCTTCCAAAAATTTGCCCATAAACATAATTCGTTAAAACTATCCTTGAATATACGCATAGAGGCCGGGGGGCCTTAAAGCTCAAATTTTTGGAGCCCACACTTTCATCACATGTGCGAAGTTAGTGTTCATGGGATTGTTGCCAACATAATGTCTCACTTTGGTAGTCGTCGAGCAGGCTTTGATCCAATGGAAATCCTTACTACTACTGCTGGCTTGCATCTCAGTTTTATCTGTGCATGATCGTGAATTTCAGCTGGGAGGGCTGGAAGGAAGATTAAAGGATTTGGCCATTAGATTAATGTATGAGAGATATGTGTTGATGGCTGGATTGGAATAGTATGCGCGTATGATGCAAAATAATTGGCCTCAAAGAGCATCTTTCCGAATGTTTTGTAGTACACATGTATAATGGGAAATAATTGGCCTCGAAAAGCATCTTTCTGAAGGTTTTGGATGTAACATGCAGTCTTTTTTTGTTTATTTTTTTATTTGTGAAACTTGACTAAAATATTTTACAAGCTAAACATGTTAGTTTGTCATCCAACTGTAAATAATTTTTAGTTTTTTTCCTCCTTTGAAAGCTAATCTGCTGCATCTTTAGCTTATGTTATACTTGTAGGTTAAAAAGTTACATTACTTGTTCCTTTGTTTTGAAGGGCAGCATTAATTTTCCAACTTCCGTTTTATAGGGGGAAACAAATAATGGTTCTACTGTTTATGGATTTGCTTTTCTGGATTATGCTGCTTTAAAATTTTGGGTTGGCTCTTTTTTTGACGATGGTTCCAATGCAGCATTGGGGGCCCTGTTGGTGCAAGTAAGTGTCTTCTTTTTTCTATTCTATTAGTCATATGAACGTTTGTCTAAGTACTGGATCATTTTCTCAGGTTTCACCCAGGGAAGTTCTCTACGAAAAATCTGGTAAAAAAATGTGCACACTCCTTTATACTGATTATTTCTATTGTAATTACCTGCGACTTGGTTAACATTCATCAATTCTAATGTTGCAGGACTCTCTAAAGAAACTCACAAGGCACTTTTGAAATATGCTTCAAGAGGTGGCTATTTATGTGTAAAATGTGAAATGACTGCAGCCAGTTATATTTGTTGTATTTGATTACCTTGAAAACCATTTTTGCATTTGAACCAAACATGTGCTGACTAAATTACTGTGAGAATAAGAATTTACTTTTGTGTTCCAATTCCTCATAAAACATTGCTTTTTTGATATCTAATTTGCAAAGTAGGCGAATTGACTAGCTTACACTAGGCCAGCTGAAGCCATACCTAGAACACTTTGCTTTTGGGACATAGGCCCGGACATAACCTTCCTATTTGTGGGGAGGTTTAATTTGGATGTTTCTTTTTCTTTTCCTTTTCTGCTACATTATTGTATCATGTTTATGAATTTGTGGTCTCATGTTTGTGGTTGCATCTGTGATTTTGATTTGGTTCATTTTATGACACATGGACAGTTACTTGAGAAAGGGATGAGACGAGATGAAGTATCTTTGGAAAATATAGGGCATTGACATGCCTAGGGTTTTAAATTATAAATTTATGCATAGATTCATATATATATATATATATATATATATATATATATATATATATATAAACATAAAATAGAGTACTTAAATTAGAGTGCATATAAAAAAAAAAGAAAGAATATTCATAATCCTATTGTAGAGCAGAAAAAGAGAATATGAAAAAAGTTTAAAGAGGGAGAATGACTGGGATGTAAAATAATCTTCGTTTGATGTATAATCAAGTTACATGTGCATCGTTTGTATCTGTTCTATCAAATATGCATCTATATGTCTCTGCACCATGCCCTTTGCTTTTCAAAAGGTTCTGGAAATTTATTATACAAAAAGAGATGTTCCAATGTCTTTCTGATTATTTTTTATCCTATGCAGTAGCCCTGCGCCAATGTCTTTGCTTTTTTAGGGTTCTTCAATCATTTTTTTAGTAACTGCCTTGGGCTGAAGATTTATCAAGGGGTTCTTGAACATTTTGCTGCCATGTTTATTGGCATGCATCTAAAACGGTCATAAAATATTGTTCAAGTGATTGCTAATTTTATCTGTAATTCCAAGTTTAATTTTGTGATTTAGGAGGATGTCGCTAACAGATGAGTCCAATTGCATTATTTGACAGTTATGTGTAGTTACTAATGCGTGAAAACCATTTCAGTTTCTTCATCATCATTAGTCTTTCCCTAACCATTTGTGTTGCTTTTGTATTCTCCATTCCTTCTTGTAGAGTGCTATGTGATATGCTAATTCCATTTATATATATATATATATTTGCATAATTTCTAGCCATATTATCTTTAATATATCTTCTTTTTTTTTTTCTCTTCCTAATCTTTCCACAACTGTTGGGATATATATGATGTCCCTTACCCAAGTTATGTATACAACGACAACAACATCAAGCCTTTATCCCACTACGTGGGGTCGGCTACATGAATCCTTTTTATCTATTGTATCATTTTAAGAGGCAAATTCTCATTTAAATCTAATAGAAAAGGTTATTTCTAATCTTTTCCTAGTAAGTATTTTTAGGTCTACCTCTGCCTCTCTTAACATAAGCTAAATCTAATACATCTACTACGCTAATCGAGTAATCAAAATGCCAATATTTTATATGACCAAACCATCTAAGACGTCTCTCTCTAATCTTATCTGCCACTGGAGCTACTCCAACCTTTTCATGTATATGCCAATTTCACGTTCTATCTCTAAGATTAAAGCCACTCATCCACCCGAGCATCCTCATCTTTGCAACACTTAATTTAATTGTGTGCTTCTCTTTTAATGGCCAACATTTTGCGCCATTAAGCATTGCAGGTCTCACTATGATCTTATAGAAGTTTCCCCTAAGTTTGAGGGGTACTTTTCTATCACACAACAGGCTTGATGCATTCCTCCATTTCAACAATCCAAATTGAATTCTACTAATAATATCCCCTTCTATTTCACCATCACTCTAGACAATAGACCTGAGATAACGTGTACTCTTATTAATGACTTGATCACCCAAAGT
Source organism: Dendrobium catenatum (assembly GCF_001605985.2). NCBI lineage: Eukaryota > Viridiplantae > Streptophyta > Magnoliopsida > Asparagales > Orchidaceae > Dendrobium > Dendrobium catenatum. The sequence goes on along the minus strand of NW_021319860.1, from coordinate 154,636 downwards.
CACAATATCTCCATTAGATCTATTACTGCTAAAATTACACTCTAAATATTTGATTTTAGATATACTCAAATGAAAACCTTTAGACTCTAACCTTCATAATTCAAGTTTACTTTTGACTCCCTCTCTAGTCTTATCAACAAGAGAATATCATCAGCAAAAAGCATACACCAGGGTACATCCTCCTGCAAATATCTAGTAAGAACATCCATGACTAAAGCAAAAAAGATATGTGATTTAAGTTGCTCCTTGATGTAATCCAACTAAAATTGGAAAATAATTGGTCCAACCTCCTTGTATTTGAACACAAGTAACAGCTCATGCATACATATTCTTAATGACTTGAGTATAAGTATTATTAATCCATTTCTTTTTTAAAACTCTCCGTAGTACTTCTCTTGGAATTTTATCATAAGCTTTCTCTAAATCAATAAATATCATATGTCAATCCTCTTTATTCTTCTTGTACTTCTCCGTCAAACCTCTCAAGAAATGTAGAGTTCCCATTGTAAACCTACTCAGCATGAATCCAAATTAATTCCTCTATAATTCGTACACTATGGTGCATCACCTTTATTCTTAAAAATAAGAATCAACACTGATGTGAAACAAAGCATGCGATGGAGTTACTTTAAGAAATTAAAGAGAGCAATTTAAACAAAATAATCCAAAATAAAATTGTCACTTATGGCAAAAGTTTGATCCTTGGAATTCGTAGTTTTTAATTTGCTTAGGCAAAGAAGAGCGAGATCGATTAACCAAACAATTCAAGAAAACGCAAAGAATAATTGTACGCTACGACAATAAACAAGAATCCACGATTTAATATTGAGAACTGTCACCTTTGGAGCCCATACGCTCAAATAATCTAGGCTTTAGCGGAAGAAGAGTCTCCACATTAGAATCGAGGTCGCTCCGAGGAAGAAGGAACCTTGGATCGTCGTTCTTGGATAGGTGGCCGGAGTAGGGAATTCTGGACAGCGGTTGGGGCCTCGCGGGTGAGTGTGTGGTGCAAGGAAACCTGCAGAATTGTTGGACAGAAGCTACGACGTCATCCCGGACAATTAGACTTGCTGAATTTGATGCTAGTGGACAGTGGGCTGCAATGGTGATCTCTCCAATTCACTGTACAGCATTGGTAATGGCAGAAAACCTGAAACAGCCCTTGGAGGGCTTCGGGACAGCAACCGGGGTGGCTTCTGGCCACAGAACGGTGAGGAAACTGGGTTGGTTCTTCTTGGCAGCAAGCTGAGAAGGGAAAGACCAGCAAATTGGATATCTTGGACAGCTGGAACGTGGAACTCTTGTGCAGGAATTTGGTGGCTGCATGAGGCGTTTGGGAATTTTCCATTGGCACTTTTGATGAGAATTAACTGGGTGAACAATAGGGAAGGGAACGGGTGGGGCTAAGCAAGAATTAGGTTGGGAAATCTGAAATTAATTTCCTGGGGAAGGGCTGGCCGGTTGCTGTTGGCCGGCGGTTGGGGCTGCAGGCCGGCGGCCTGGGCAATCCAGGGAGGGGGGCGGCGGCAAGAGCAAGGGAGGGGAGAGTGTGGGGGAAATTCTTGGGATCCAAAACCTGAAAATCCAATCTTCCACTAGTGTCTTCAATCCAAATCCACGCAACGATGACTTGATCACGATAAACAAAAGAAAAGAGAAGGACAAGAAAACCTAGAACTCACAAAGAGATCTAGCTTCTCCTACGTACTCACTAAGAGATCGTGGAGGTTTGCACTCACAAAGAGAACATGAACTCTAAAATTTTCATTCATCAAAAATTAAACTATTACATAAGAAAAGGGCCATATAAATAGGACTCAAAATGACAAAGAAAGCAAAAGACTAAAATGCCCCTTGGGCTACAATAGCTACCAAATACCCATGAGGGCAAAAACAGAAAAACATAAAATAAAAATAAACTACTACAGAAAATGATGAAAATACAGATCATGATCATGGTCGTCGATCTCCGGCATCTCCTGAAGGTACATGTGTCGAAATCGCTGCTGATGTACCCATCAAACACACTCCTCCACTCATCTGGCATATTTTGTCTTCAAAATTATATTAAAAAGTTACATGAGCCAAGAAATTCTTTCACTTCCTGAACATTTTCACACCTCTATTAGAATATCATCAAGTTCAACAGCTTTTTCACACTTTATTTTCTTTAAAGTATCTCTAACTTGGTTTTGCTAATATATCGATTAAAATAAATTTTTTTTTTAATTTAGAGTGCTAAGGTCATTAAAGTTAATTGTATCCTCATAAATTTTATTAAAAATATTATCAAAATATCTCATCCACCTTTATTTAATATATTCTTCTAATAAAAGCACTTTTTGATCTTCATCCTTAATGCACTTCACTTGGACTAAATCCTTCTCCTATCTCTAGGCTAATTTATACATACATTTTTCTTCCTTCTTAATATCTAATCTATTATATAAATTATTAAAAGCTAAATTTTTTGCATGACAATTATATAATTCATATGGCTACATTTAAACTCTATGTTTTTTGCTTGGTACGTAATTGTATTTATTTGAACGAAGAATTTATTTTTTGCATTCATTTATTTTTTTCTTTTGACTATTTTTTATTAAATCCTACCTAATTTCAAATTTCAAATTTCATAGTTTATCCAGTAATTATTTGTGATTTCAGCACCATTTGCTCCTATTGTTTGTCTATTTCAAGCGGCCCCCTCTCATCTCTCACTCGATTAATCTAGTTATTATATCGAAGCATCTAATTGTTATTTTCCTACGTATGCTTGTATTGTAATAATTTGATACAATTACTATTAATTCTATCTTGTTAGATTCTAATCAATGCCTAGTAATGACTAAGTCTAGTTTTCCAATATCTTGATGCTACCAAAAAATAATTAGATTGAGTGAAATATGAAAGAAGTAAGAAGATTGAAAAACAGATATCTTGTCTGAAAGGGACAATAGATATTTTGAAAATATGCGTAAAAAAAATTAATGTAATTAACTCAAGGACCTCATAATTGTTACCCCTTACATCATTCACTACCTTTAGAAGCTTACGTTTTTTATATTCATAAATATTGGTAAGCTATCTTATTCTCACTTTGTTTGTTCGAAATAGACAGCAGTGTTTTAACCATCAAGTATTGAGTATTTTTGTTTAAGCGTGGGTTTCTAACAGTGATCATAGAGTACTCTTTTTATGTGATGTGTGTTCATCTTGAGGAAGACTATATCCTCATATCATTTTATAATATTACAGAAAAAAATCAAAGACGTTTATATATGTTGGTTCATATCATCAGAAAATATTTGAGAGCATAAATTTTGTCAGTCCCATGCAGGAGAAATTGAGAATAAGGGTGATTTATGCACATGTCACTGAATTTTATCTTATTTACAAAATTATCAACCATTAAAATGAAAAACTGGCAAAGGCATATCTTTACTCGTGCTATAATCAAAGCTTTGGGAATTTGATTAAAAAAAAAAATGGGTTGTAGTGTTATTGTGAATTTAGATATTTATATAAGAATTTGAAGAATTGAGGAAGGATTGTGGTAGTTTTGATATATTTCTTCAATAATTAATTAATAAGGTTGATTGATTTTTTGCCAAGTAAATTAGTTATTTTGTTGGTGGCTTAATATGTTAATCTCTCCCTGGATACAGGTTCGTCAACAATGCAAATGACTCCCATTGTGCTAGATCTAGGATTTTTGGATGCTAATGAAGTTAAGAAAATGATAAATAGCCATGGATATTTCCGGGGAACTTCTAATCTATGGACTACAGCGATTGAGAGTGAAATGCACTATGATCACGTTTTATCTGCTCTTGGTGGACTTATATGTCATTTGAATCGGTTGAAGGTTAGTGGAGAATTGTTTTCTGTTAAGAAGTTTCTTTTCATAGTTTTTCATACCCTCTTTTCCTCTTTTTTCTTGTTTTTAGCATTAACAACTGAGCATTTTCATGTAGTTTTGCAAACATTAATTATGTTCCGTTCATTTTGCACAAGTTAATTACAATTAGCGTTCTGGTTTTTGTGATAACAATGCCAGTTATTAACGTATCTCTACAATCCCTTGCTCTTTTTCTCCCACATTTTGTTCTTGTTCTTATGCAACTCAAGAGTGCCTTAACTCGTGCAATGCTGTATCTAGAATCAACTTGTGGTATCATAGGCTCATTTGTTAAAGGATTAAATTCATCTTAATGCTACTCTAATTGATGGGGACATCAGATTTCGACACATGTACCTTCAGGAGATGCCGGAGATCGACGACCACGATCATGATCTTTACTTTCATCATTTTATGTAGTAGTTTAATTTTATTTTATGCTTTCCGTTTTTGCCCTTATGGGTATTTGGTAGCTATTGTAGCCCAAGGGGCATTTTAGTCTTTTGTTTTTATTTGTCATTGTGAGGCCTATTTATATGGCCCTTCTCTTGTAATAGTGGATTATTGATGAAGAAATGAAATTTTCTATTGTGTGTTCTCTTTGTGAGTTCAAGAAGATCTCTTTGTGAGTTCTCTTAGTATTAGCATCCATTGATCTTCTCCTCATCCGCAAACGCCACCATCCACATCAACAAGTTGGAAGAAGTCGGCCTCCTCCACATTTGTCGTCACCTTAGAGCCCACCCGTCGGCCACCACAATCCCGCCGGCCAACCACTTCTCTCACCCTCCCACCACCACCCCTCTCTCCCCTAACCCCTTTTAGTAATTTGAATTTCAAATTCAAATTATTTCCAAATTTGGATGTTCCAAATTAGGAAAGTTTTAGAATTTTGAATTCAATTTCAATCCAAATGAAATTAGATTCATGAAGAAATTCTTTCCTATTCATCATCCCCATTTGGAAACCTCCTCCTCATTCTCTAATCTCCTCCCCATCACCATGATGCCGCCGGCCACCCTTCATTGGGCTTCCCATTAATTGCTCAATTAATCCCCCTCCCTATTTTGAAGTTCAAATTCTAATTTCAAAATAATTCCCTCCAATTTCACTTAAAACTGAAATTTCCTTCAGTTTTCCACAAACCCTAGCCCCTATTGATGCCGCCGGCCCCCCCTATTGGCTCTCCCATTGAATGATCAATAATTCCCCTCTTTAATGTGGGATTTCAAATTTAAATTCCAAAATTTTCCCTCCTAAATCTTTTGAAATTGAAATCAATTTCAGTTTCGCAACCTAATCCCTCTCCTCTCCCCTAGCTCCACTGTCGTCCCCTTCCTCCTCTCCAAACCGGCCCCTCTCTTCTCTCTTGGTTCATTGAGGGGATTGCTCGTCTTCAAGTTCATGGTGCATGGCGGATCCCGCCGTTGACTACGGAATCGAACTCGACACCTACGGCCACATTCACGTCCTTAGATCGCCTTTCTTTAACGTGGGTTTTGGCTTCGACAATACCGTCGAAGATTACTTAGATCGGATCTTACCGACACTAGTGGACGCCTTCGACGACCAATTCTCCGACTACACGTGGATCATCGAAAGTCATCCGCCCGCTTCTCCAACTCCCACTTCCTCTCCGGCGACAAGTCCTCTTGGCATCACATGTGTCTTAGTGGTATCGCTAAGTTTTCTTGCAACCCTCTTCCGCTAACCTCCACTTCAAAGAGAGATTGTCGGACCTCAAGGTGAACGGTCTAAACTTGAAACGTGTGGCTTTAGTGAAAGCTATTTGCATTATTTAGTTATCTTTTGGTTATCTTTTGCAAGACTCTTGTAACTCTCAAGTGTAGTCAAAGCCTACCGCTTAATCTCTCACGAATTTTCTTGAATCCTAATTGAGTAAGCTAAATTTTATTGTTAATGTTGCAAAGTTAAAGTTTTCACTAATCTCTAAAGTGTAATTCATGTTTCTCCATGTTTGTATCACATCACTAATGCTTAGTCAATTTTTTTAACCAGCTACAGGATGCTTTGCGCAATGGGGAGCTTTTGTCTTATCATCTGTACAAAGATTGCCTAAGGATGGATGGTCAGACCCTCTTGAATCTTGAAATTTTTGGAAATAATTTTGATGGTGGCTTATCAGGCAAGTATTGAACTTTTATACTGCCATAAATAATATGCATCTGCCCAAGCGGATCTCTCCACTTAGATGAAGATCTACATGTTTCTTTTTAGTTTCTAATGAGTTTTTATTTTTTTATTTTTAATAATAGGGACATTGTATAAACATCTCGACCATTGCAGAACTACTTCTGGTAAACGACTTTTAAGGAGGTGGATCTGCCATCCACTTAAAGAAATTGATGATATTAATGACAGGCTTAATGTTGTTGAGGGCTTAATAAATAACCCAGAAGTGATTTCTGTTATGTCCCAGTATCTGTGTAAGCTCCCAGATCTTGATAGACTGTTGGGGCGTGTCAAGGCATCTGTTGGTTCCTCATATGTGCTTTTGTTGCCTTTGATTGGTGCAAAGATGTTGAAACAGCGGGTAAGTCTGCAAGCTTATGTTATTGGAAGCGAAAGCATTCTATTTCTGATACTATAACCAACATTCTTCCTGCATTTAGTAATGAATAATTATAAATATATATGGCCTAATGATTGTATGCCTAGATTCATTAATTCCTTCAGTAACATAGAAATACATTATTTGGAGAATTTTGAATTTTCTTGGCATATTGGTTTTTAGACGCAGCATTGATTTCTTTGAAATTAGACCTAACGGTATATGAATATACAAAGTTTGTCTAAATGAAGTGTTTGAGCTAGATACCGTCTGCTATGATTTAAAAGACGGAGGCTGTTATATTTCAACCAGATGTCTTTATACTTCATAATATGACCTTGCTGCTTCTTTTTCCGTTCCTTCCCATGATTTACGTGCATTAATAAGTGCATGGTATGTGCTTATTTTGTTGTATCTCCTTTTTTTTTTTCCGGGAAGTACCCCTGCTGTGTTGATAATGTTTGTATTGGCTATAAGAATTTTTTTTATTTGTATGCATGCGGATGAACGGTTGTGTTGGTGCATGTGCATCTATCCCTGTGTATATGTTTAAGTTCACCCATTTTTCGATATGTCTGCTTGGAATCACTTCATTTATATATTTCATAAGTATTTTAGAGACTACAGAAAGCAGCATAAGTAGTTTTTCGTTTGTGGGCTGCTGCACTTCATCAGGTTTCAGAGTTAGGTGCAGTTTGGGCGCCTTTAATGGTGATTTAACTTTAATTCATAGTTGTTTTGCTTCTTATGGGTAGGATGGGTTATGACAAAAAAATAGAGTAATAGTCATCTCTATTTTTGTTACAACTGAATTTATAAGACGTAGACCTAAAAGACTTGGTTAGAAAATATTAGAAATGTCATTTCTTTATTAGATATAAATAAGAATTTGACTCTTAAGAGGATACAGTGGAGAACAAGATTCATGTAGCCGACCCCACGTAATGGGATAAAGACTTGTTGTTGTTGTTGAATTTATACACATCATCATGATTCCTAATGCGAGATAAGTAATTAGCTCAAATTTTATGAACTTTATTCTGGCTTGATTTATTTTTTCCACATTTCAAACCGCATGTTACTGTAGATTTACTTGGCTTTAAATCTAGTTTTTTGATTCAGTAGCTAATTATGTGGATAAACTTGATCTCTTTCAGATCAAAGCGTTTGGTTTACTTATAAAAGGGCTTAGGATGGGGATGGATTTGTTGATGATCTTACAAAAAGAGCATAAAGTTTCTTTCTTGTCGAAGATTGTGAATCTACCTGTGCTGAGCGAGCTTAATGATCTACTTAAACAGTTAGAAGCAGCTATGAGTGAAGATTTCCCTCACTACCAGGTTTGTTTGCATGTGATTTTCCTTATAGTGACAAACTAGCCACTGCGAAAATAGAAGGATGCATTTGGTTTGCTCTTCTATCAAAAAAATTCTGAGACATATTGGGTTATGAGCAGCTTGTTTAGTTCATGTTTTGTGATTTACTTCAGAATGTCTACTGCTAATTATAATATTCTAAGCTTTCCTTCTCGTCTTCAGTTCTTTAGGATTATCACAAATAACATTTACTTTCCTTCTTCACATACCATAGTGCTGTACGAAATTATGTTGCAAATTTCAAATTAAACAATTCACCAACTCATGTAAAAGGACATGCCCCAAAAGTGCTTGCAGATAATTATTAGTTATTTATTGTTCATTTAAATAAATGTAAATTTATTGTATTTTGAGTTATGGATCAAATGTTTTTGACTGGTAATTTAAATTTATCTCTGCAAATAGAAAGATCTATAATTTTAAAAAATCATTTGTTATTTTATGGAAATAATTTGAAATGTCCTGAAATCTAAGAAAGAAAATTGCAGATACTAGTGAACTACACAGTAGGTGATTCAAGCCGTTAGTAGAGATGGGGGTTTCACTACCGGTGATGGTAAAGAAATTTGAAATCTTGATTATAAGCACATGTTTAAATATACGCTTCTTTGCCATAAACAATTTCAAAACCGCCACTTTTACATTTTTCTCAAGTAATCTTGTTCTTAATCTAGTTGCCAAAGAAAGCGTGTGGTTGAGGTGGGCAATACATCAATTGCTTAAGGAATAACAAGCATGCAAATGAGCCTTAGGTCCTTCCCTTTTCAAGATGGATTTGGATTTGCTCATATATAGCTGAATTGGTCATTCCTTGTATTTGAACCATCATCTATCATGTCAAGTGCCTTTGAACCACTGTTGACTATGCCATGCTTCTGAGCCACATTTTTCATATATATTGCCTGTAAATCACTATTGACCATGTTCCATACCTTTGAGCCTTTTCACTTAGTATAACTAGCTTTGCCAATAAAGTGAGCCATAGGTTTCAAAACGAAAAGTCTTGTACCCTGGCATGTTATTATACTGGATTCTTAGTGAATTGCCTTAATGAGGTAGCCCATGCTTTATAATTAGGCTCCTAATAGTTATGGTCAGTGGTGGAGCTAGTGGGTGGCTTTTATCGTGAGATAAATTGTCTTATAGTTATGTATAACATAAATTTTTACTATCCTCTTGTAGCTACGTGTAATGTGGAAGTTTGGCTCCAAGTTGTAACAAGCTTGTTAACCTAATTCTAGTAATTTCACTATATAGTTTCTAAACTTGAAGTTATATTGTTACAATCAAAGCTTGTTGTTTCTTTATATTTTGGGGTTTAGTTGTAATATCTTAGACAATAAAATCATGTGACCATGTTAGAGTTTACTTATGTCCCATTAATGACTTCCCTCACATTAGTTGTAGTATCCTACTTTTTTTTCTTACCTTATGTTTTCCTAAGCCTTTTCACCTTTTAAAGATAAAATTGACTGTATATATATTTTTGATAAATAAACTCATCTTTTGATTGCAATCCTCACAATTATCAAAATAAAATAAATAAATAAATAATATTACTTTGAGGATTTTCCTTTTAGATTTAGATCCCTTATCCATTTCACTCATATGACCTAGCATTTGATATCATATGTAGAATATGAATTTAAGTGTTTGTTTCTCGCTTTTTTATTTTTCATATTGCAACTGCAGTTTTGTTTGATTACTGTTTTTTTTTTCTTGTTGCTTTTTAAAAATTTATGTGGTGGGAAGTTATTTTTTACACGCAAAGTTACTAATGTATGATAGTTTTAAGAAAGGAGTTCAATTTTTTTAAAGAAGAAATTTATAATATCCATAGGTTTTGAAAAAATTATTTTTCCCATTTTTACAAAATGTTGCAGCAATCCCAAAGAAAACTTAAGCTTGTTGTTGATCCCTTTATATAGTGTATTCTCCACTAGAAAAGGGTATTATACTATTATGTTTTGAGGTGAAGTCTCTCATACACCTCTATGTGAAGAAACTCTAAATTCAAGCATGCTTTTGATTTTTGCTAACCAATATGTTTCTGCAGCGAGATATTTACACATCGAAATCGTGAACTGAAATTTATCTGACCCATAACAGGACCATGACGTAAAAGAATCAGATGCTGAAACATTGTCTGCGTTAATTGAGCTATTTGTTGCAAAGGCTGCAGATTGGTCTCAAGTCATCCATGCGCTCAACTGCATTGATGTATTACAGTCTTTTGCTGCAAGTGTAATCTCATCGGCTGGTTCTATGTGCAGGCCTGTTCTCCTGTCAGCAAAACCTTCATCTAGTTTCGTCCAGGGAAGTTGTGGACCCAGGCTTTGTATTAAAGGTTTATGGCATCCATATGCTATTGGAAATAATGAGAATGGCCAAGTCCCCAATGACATTAATCTTGGTGAAGACGCTACTGAGCAACAGCCATGTGCATTGCTGTTGACTGGGCCAAATATGGGTGGAAAATCAACACTCTTGCGTGCAACCTGCCTTGTGGTCATACTTGCTCAGGTAATTTTTTGGTTTCATTATTTATAATGATTTAGGCAGTTTTCTACCGAGAAAAAGATTAAAATGATCTCTTGACTCTTTATAAAAGATCAAATTAGTCCCCTATTATATTAAATGATCATTTTAATCTCCCAACTTCTTATAGAGGAATCAAAATTAGTCTTACCATGGGACAATTTTAATTTTTTTTAAAATACTTGAGGGATCAAAATGATCGTTTAATATAGTTAGGAATCATTTTAATCCTTCATAAAGAGTCAACGGACAATTTTATTTTTTTTTTTCATTTTCTGCCTATTGTTAAATTGATTTTGTCCAACCCCCTTTTTTGTGCCATTTTGATGCAGTTGGGCTGTTATGTGCCTGGTGAAAAGTGCACACTCAGTCCTGTGGATGTTATTTTTACACGACTTGGTGCAACTGACAGGATCATGTCAGGTGAAAGTGAGTGTTCCTCTTATCTTTTAACAGTCATAAACCCTGTTATTGTTCTTTTTTTTCTGAGAAAAAATGAATAAGGCGACGAGTCGAAGCATTGAGTGTTTAAACAAAAGTACAAATTAAAGTAAGGCTAGTGGAGTGGTGTTGCATTATTTGGGGAACACAGAGAAGTGGTGGATCATTAAATACATTAAAGACTCCGAGTGCTAAAGACAAGCATGAGATGTGCTGTTTAAGTATGCTCCAATTAGTAGAAAACATGCACACTTAAAATCTCACTCTGAATGTTTGTGGCAATTTCAGTGCCACCTTTTTTCCGCTTAAATTTAGTACACACACTTGCTTATTTGTGATTTTTTCGGAATAAAAAAACTTGTGAAAATGTTACTGTAACTTGAGGTTTTCTTTTGTAGGCACCTTTTTTGTTGAATGCTCGGAAACAGCATCAGTTCTTCGAAATGCAACTCAAGATTCTCTTGTATTGCTTGACGAGCTTGGTAGAGGGACGAGCACTTTTGATGGATATGCAATTGCCTATGCTGTGAGTGCTCTTATTCCACTTTTTTCATCGTGCAGCTTCTGGACTTTCTTTTTAGTATGATTATTTGTGGCATTAAACTAAATTTTTTATTTTTATGGAGTTACATTTGAATATTTATTCAGGCTTGCTTATGTTAGACATAGAAGTGGGTGGATGAATTGTACTAATATGCAGCGAGCGGAAATTATAGTTACTATTTGGTGACTTATGTTTATCTAGGTTCCTAGAATAAACCCTTCTTATCTTTGGTCTCAGTATTCAACCATGCAAAAGTTGCCTTAATAAGCAGATTAAAACCTTGAATCAAATATAGCTGTTTTGTTGGAGAGCACATTTTATAATTTCTATCACTCCATGTTAAGGATTGATATCATTTACTTGTGATAAAATCACGATTTTAAATTTCAGTGATTTTGATTGTTTGAGTTTGATTTGATTGAAATATATTTGAACCACATCAATATTTTTTGTTTTGATAGTTTCAGTCAGAACTTAAGATTTTGGGTTTGAGTTTTGACAGTTTCATATGAAACGTCAAAGTTTCATAAAAAATTCATAATTTTTGTAGCAAAACAAAAATTAAATAAATTTTTTATGTATTATAACTTGAACTTTAATTAAAAAAAATTGTGTTTAGTACTTTTTTATTATTTTTTATTTTATTTTTGTGTCCTACTTCAAATATATATGTATGGAGGAGTTGTTACTTATGTTCAAATATATGGTAATTTGAGCAAGTATTTTTTCTATTTTGAGATTATATTAAGGATCAGCTTTAAGCACATATCTTTTTACATTAGTCATGGATTTTCTTATTAGACTTTATAAGAGGATGTACCTTGGAGTATGCTTTTTGCTCATGATATTATGCTTGTTGATAAAACTACATATGGAGTTGAAGCTATGATGCATCGACACTTCTCTTAAAAGAGGCGTGCAATATCCGACACGTATTTGGGTCATGTGTCAGAGACACATTGAAAACATATCCGATTAAAAAATATTAAATACAAATTAGACATTTGTCTTAAATATTTTATGAATTTTTTAAAATAGAATTTCTTGTATTTAAATTTATTTATTGTAAATATAAAAACTTAATTTCTTATTTTCTATTCACAACACCAAATCAATTGCCCGCACTCAATACCACATTTATCGAATATTCTCATTTTCATTTCTTTTTGGTGGGCCATGACTTTGGTTTCACAACAATGCCCTATGTCATCTCAACATCGAAGTCTGACGTCGTTACAACATTGACATTTCAAAATCATCTCAACATCAAAGTCTTATTCAATTTTTATACACTAGTTTTAAATATAAAAATTATAATACCGTGTTCAACACATATTCGTGTCATATTTTTTCAATAATTAGCGTGTCTTGTGTCGTTGTCTTGTCGTATCCGTGTCGTCGTGTTCGTCTATGTGCATCATAGAGTTGAAGGAAAACTTGAATTATAGAGGTTAAAGTTAGAGTCTAAAGGTTTTCATTTGAGCGGATCTAAAATCAAATATGTGGAATGTAATTTTAGTAGTAATAGATCTAGTGTGGGTATTGTGACTTTGGGCGATCAAGTCGTTAAAATGAGTACTCGTTTTAGAAATCTCGAGTATATTGTTCAAAGTGTGTTGAAATAGATGGGAATATTATTAATAGAATTCAAGTTGGATGGTTGAAGTTGAGGAATGCATCGGGCTTATTATTATACAGAAAAGTACCTCTCAAACTTAAGAGAAAATTTAATAAGATAATGGTATGACCTGCAATGCTCTATGGCGCAGAATGTTTGCCTTTAAAAGTGAAGCATAAAATTAAATTAAGTGTTGCAAAGATGAGGATGCTCGAGTGGATGAGTGGCTTCACTATAAGAGATAAAATGCGAAAGGAGTATATACATGAAAAGGTTAGAGTAGCTCTAGTGGCAGATAAGATTAGAGAGTCTTCTTGATGGTTTGGTTATATAAAACGTCGGTCTGCTAATGAATTGGTTTGGAGAGTAGGTGTATTAGATTTGGCCTATGTTAAGAAAGGTAGGAGCAAACCTAAAAAAATTTAGTTAGAAAGTATTGTAAACGACTTTTTTTATTAGATTTAAGATTTAACTAAGAAGTTGACTCTTAAAATGACACAACGGGGAAAATGTATTTATGTAGCCGACCCCATGTGGTGAGATAAAGGTTTATGTTGATGTTGTTGTTGTTGTAGTACTTCAAATATATATGTTCAATATGTTATCATAAAATATTAATATAAATCACAGCTGAAACTAAATGCTGAAACTGACGAAACCTTCAAAACTAAATTTTTTTTTATAGGCTTAAAACCACGACTTAAAACCTTTGGATAAAATTGCAGCTAAACGTATATTTGAATGTTATTGTTCTGAAAAAGTACTTAAATTTTCAAATATCCATCTTATTTTATGTGTCCGCCTTTGCCCAGGTACTGCGCCACCTGGTGGAAAATGTTCACTGCCGGTTGCTCTTTGCCACTCATTACCATCCCTTGACAAAAGAATTCGCTTCTCATCCACATGTGAACATGCAACACATGGCCTGCACTTTTGACCGGAAGATCAACGGCGAACAAGAACTGGTTTTCCTCTACCGCCTCGCATCAGGATCTTCTCCTGAGAGCTATGGCTTGCAGGTTGCTCTCATGGCAGGGATTCCCAAATCAGTTGTTGAAGCAGCTTCAACTGCTGGTGACCGAATGAAGCTTATGATTAGTGAAAATTTCAAGTCCAGTGAACTGAGAGCTGAATTCTCCACTCTCCATGAAGAATGGCTGAAATCCATATTATCTCTTTCAAGTAGCAGCAGAGACTGCTGGGATGAGGATACCTCTGACACGATCTTGTGCTTGTGGCATGAAATGAGAAGCTTATACAGGTATGATTGTTTTAATAAATTAGCTTGATATTACCATATTTGCTGCAACTTTTATTTTGGGTTTCGGTCTCTTCATAGGATAGGAAGAGAAAGCTTTTGCTTTTTAGAACGCAAATTTGCATTTGTTTGTATATGGAGGAACATATGCTATTTGGCAAAAGCTAAGGCTATATAAATGAGTAGGAGATAAGATATGTTGGGATATAGCTGAGAGTAATAATGATCATGTGAATTAGGAAATAATTTTCACTTTGGGCACCAAGGAAAGAACACAAGAGAGTTCATATGGTAGGTTTGATGCCCGCTTAGATTTGAGTCGTTTAGAGATAAGTTACCCCTATGATAATTTTGTTTATTAAGGTAATTTGCGATAGAGGATAGATTATTGCCAATGACCCAATGATAATCATCAATTTCCTTTTGAGGTCTCTCGCTTCTAATTATTAGCATATGACTTTCAATGATTGTTGTCTACTATCTAATAAATAAAGTAGTGAATTCTGCTTCATACTGTATGACAGATCGATCTCCTTTGCACTAGTTTTAAAAATCTATTCTGCATTTTCCTCCTCGCAGAAATAGGCATAAACCAGTCTTTGAACACTCGAATAAACTCATTTCACTTGATTTGCATGCTAGGTATCCCTCCAAATATATCCTAGTGCTGACTCCACTATCTTTCGGCCCACCATCAAGTACAAAATATTGCCAATGAAACTTTTCTTTCATATGGATAGAACATACCCTCTAATATTTTCTCAAATCATAGTAACTAAATATCTGTCTCAATTGGTTCTACACCTGTCGAATTCTCTCGTTTGAAACTTTCCCATGTGTTTTGTCCTTACAGGCGTGAGTGAAACAAAGATATTACTCACAAAGAGTCGTTAGTTTTCACTCTAGCATGTGATTCTTCGCTTAAATGCATGATCTGAATCCCTTCAGTAGCCGCACGAATGCATGCGGCTTGCTCGGGTCGCGGTTCTGCTTGCCTGCTTCAGCGTAAGGTACGGTTCTGCTGAACCGGACCAGCTGATTCTTACAGCAAAATTCGTTGGTTGTTTGGCCTTTTAAAAGATCTCATGAAGGCTTCGTTTGAGACGGCTTGCTTGTTGCTTCTTAAAATAGCTTTTTAATACAAAAAAAAATTATTTTTTGTAGTAGAAAGTAGCTTTAAGAAGTAATAAGAATGTTATTGCAGACGAAGTCAAAGTCTTAAGTGCTTTTGTTTAATGGCTGTTTGGACTTCTTGATATTTTTGGGCTCTACCTCGTTGCTCATTTTGATTATGTTTATTCAAATTAGAGTTTATATGATTTCTCAGTTTAGGGTAAGGTTTAGAAAGTTTCTATTTTGAATACTTTGTTTATTTATTATTATATATTTATGCTTGTTATAAAATATTTTGGTGAAATTAGCTCTTGAAATAGCATTTGACCCAAATATATTCATAATTTTTCTACATATAAAAAAAAAATGTTATATGTTCATATAAACTTTTTTCATGATAGGTTCCAAAGCCATTAAATTTATTTTGAGATTAGTGTGATATAAGATTGACTATAGAGGAATGACCTTTCTTTTTTAGATTTAAAAGAGAATTTGACTTTTAATAGGACACAATGGAGAAAAAGGATTCATGTAGCCGACCCCACGTAGTGGGATAAATTCTTGATGTTGTTGTTGTTGTTGTTGTATTAGTGTGATATAAATTCTTCATATAAAATATTTATGCCAGTAGTTTTAATAATTTTTAATATGAGTATAATATAAATTATGTCTGAATATATATATATATAAGAACTTTACTCTTAAGTAGGTTTATGAATTTAGTTTTGGTGTAAGGCCCAATTAAGTCGTACTTAATCCTATGATGGGCTTTTATCAGGAGTATTTTTGTAGCCTTTAACTTTGAAGCCCAAAATTAATAACTCTCCTTAGTGTCCTTAATACCATTCTAAGAAAAGCCCATTATAGACGTGCTCCAAGGAAGCTTCCCTATGTTGAAGTTATAGAATTGACGCAAAAAATACATTGGTTGAAGCGTGTTCATTGTTCATATTCAATTGAAGGTCAAAATTATATATGTTTATTAAACATACATGTCATAAAAAATTATCTTGATTGGCAATCTCTTGATGTGTATTTGAATTGAAAATATTCAAAATTAAATCCAATATCATATGAACTTTGGTTTTAGAAAATTTGTAGTAGAATTGAATGTCCTTATAAGATGAATCAAACAAAATCAAAAGTGTTTTAATCTACATCAAAATGAGTCAATTAGTTGAAATGTATTTGAAAACTTCATAATGTTAATTGGATGACCAAATGATTTTTAATTTATGGATGTTTGTAGTTAAATCTAGTGTCTCGACGAGATGAATGCAACTGAGTCTTGTGATTAAGGAAATCAATACAAGCCGTTTGATAGAGGTTCCATAGAGGATTCTTTTTTTTCATATTTATTTGGAATGATACTAAAAAATCAGAAAGTTCAACCTCATTCTTTACGGGAAAGTAGAATTGGAGTTGGATCTTCGACTTGGGCTTCTGATTCAAGAGAGTTAAAGGTTCTAAAAATCTTAGAGCACAACTTAAGAACCACTATTGGACCATTGCTTGCTTCTCTTTATCCTAAACACCACTTGAGCACCAATATTGGATCACTGATTCACTGCTCAATTGTCATCGTCGAACCAGCACTTCACTTTTGTCGTTAGACAACTATTTGATTATATATATATGTATACTTATGCCCATCAAAAAATTTTCAATTACCACAAACATCACACATATGCGACTATATAGTCTTCAAACCAATTATAAGCATTAGATTCAATGGGAATGCTTATGATTTTCAAGGTAGGTAGGTAGCCACTGTACGTAATATTTATTTGTGGCTAAAGTATAATTTTCATTGATCAAATGTTCTCAGTAAAACATGTGAAATTCAATAGTGCTAATTTACTATGATATGTGCTTTTTTACTCTTGGAAGATCATGGCAATCACAATCATGAGCAATCTAAATTTATTGGAGATATGATTCATCTTCAAAAGTTTCCAAATTTAATTTAAATATTTGATTTGAGGTCATTTGGAGTTAGATTGGATCAATTCTATTATCGACATGTTCGTCTCGTCTAGACGTTCAGCTCAATTATAAATTTATTGAAATTAGAGTCTGAATGATTTTGAAAAATTTTGAATTTATTCAAACCGGTTTTGACCGGTTCGTTGTCAGCCCGGTTCTTAGGAAAGACCGAACCGGCCGTAAGACTGGTTCACGGTTGAACCGGTCGAACCGGCCGGTCCGTTCCGGTTTTCAAAACCATGGCTATAAGTATACAACTAATCCACCCTCTTTATTTTGTCTTCTATTGGCAATTAAAGCTACTTTTAATTAAGATTAGCATAAGATATTAGGAGTGATTTTATTCCCATTAAGGACTACAACTTGCTTATATAATATAGTGATTATTGATTAGCTCTAATTAAGATTATTAATCATAACAACCCAAATTATGCTTTTGATAGAATGATGGAAGACAAATGCATTGCATATAGACTATAATCAAAAGCTAACCAACTCTATACTTGATTTGCCTATTTATTTGGGTTTTTTTAATTATATTTGTGGTTGGAAAAGCTGTTTATTTAAATGAAAAAATTTATATTTTATTTCTAAATTTGCTTTTGAAAAAAAAAGTAAATTTGTTATTGATAAAGTAATTTTGAGTAAGAGATTTTCATAATTAGCTATAAATTTACTTTGTACTTAAATATATATATATTAAAAAAACAGAATATCTAATTTGAAACAATTAAGCTCACATGTTCTTTAATGTGATTAGTAGCACTATTTTGATCTGTAAAGTGATTGCAAGTACTGTGTGAACAATTGGTGGCCTGAAATTAAAAAGTAAAAAAAAAATAAAAATATTTTATTTAACTTGTTCTTGTTTTAGGGAGCATTGTCATGAGATAAACACCTTAAGCTATGCTATAATAGTTTGTATGAGTAAATAATTGACAATAGGCCCCCTCTATAATAGCAATAATAACATGGCTAGCTAAGGGCCCACCAACATATTTGCAATTATTTACATTTTTGTCCAAATATATTGGTCTAAAGATTGATAATGTCAATCAAAGTAACATGCACTTTGTATGTATAAACCAACCTTGTTTAATTTAGAAATAATTGCTTTCTATCATTTGAGCTCTTCAATAAACAACATGGTTTGTGTCAAAGGATAAAAAATTGGATCAAAATATTCTTTTTTTTTTATTTTAATCATAAGAAAATTTGAAGTTGGTGAATTTAGTTTAAAATAAGAGCAAATTTTAGATGATATTTTATTAGGAGTTCTTCATTTAAATCTTTGTGTAATTACATTCATTTTTGTTGTTTATTTTTTTGTAAGTTTAGGGTTTAGGACTTAAAATATTTGATTATGTATCAAATTGATTAATTCTTCTGAAGGATATCAGTTTGCGAGTTGAAAGTGAAGTTTTTCCTCGTCTTAGGCTTCGTATGAGACGACTTTCTTAATACTTTTTAAAATAACTTTGTGGTACAAGATTTAAAATTTATGTACAAAAATTTACTTTAAAAAGCATGAAAAAAGTTGTCTCAAATGAAACCTTAGGCTTCTTTTGAGACGACTTTTTTATTCTCGTACAAAAATTAAAAATTTTACACTAGAAAGTTGTTTTAAGAAACAGTAAGAAAGCCGTCCCAAACGAAGCCTTAGACTTCATAAAGCAATTTTTTAGTACCAAAATTAAGTTAAAAAAAATTTTGTACTGAAAAACTACTTTAGAATGCTGGAAGAAAGTTGTCCCAAATGAAACCATATTTTAACCACATCATGTTCTAAACTCTTTTTCTAGTGGCTATGATATAGTTGGATGTTGAATATTGACTTCTATTATAATTTTTTAAACTGACATCTTCTGTTAAATTTTTTGAATTTCCTATTTTAATATATTTTTATTATTCTTTTACACCTCAAGCTCCTCAACTAAACTCAATTTTATAAATTAATCTCATCTTCTAAGAGCAATTTAAGCTCAATATTTAGAAATACATAAAATAATATTTAGAAATATATAAAATTAGTATAATTAAACTTGATTAATAAGTTAAGCTTCATTTTAAGCTCGAGATGCTGGTGACTCGGGCTCGGCTTAGCTTATTTACACTATTAGGTTTCGTTTGGGACGACTTTCTTACTGCTTCATAAAGCAGCTTTCTAGTACAAAAATTAAAAATTTTATACTAAAAAGTTTCTTTAAGAAGTTGAAAGAAAATCGTCTCAAATAAAATCTTAATTTATATCAATTTGATATCAATCAAGCTTTTAAATATCAATATTATGCACCATGAAAAAAAAAATGTTGGAAATAATTGCAATTTATGATTGAATGGCTAAGGGGGTTGAATTTAAGAAGATTAGGTCAATGAAATTTATTGCAAATGTAACATATTATCCAAAATAAAGTCGTTGAAGGGACCATATTATGTTGGAAACTTAGCCAATTGTCTTATCCAAAATAAATATTATTTATTTATTGTTTTTTTTAAATTATTATTGATTTATCTTAAATCAATGGCATTTTTTAATCTGATGATGTCAGTTATATCTCTTTAGTAAGTTTCAAAAAATATATATATATTCTTTTTCTTTTTTTTTTCTTTTTTATAAGAAGATAAAGAAGTGAAATATAATATACAAATAGAGCATATGCCTTGTTTTTCAAAAAGCCCCTTCATAAATTATAAATGATAACTATTGCAAATACGTTTAAACTATTTTAATTACTCATTGTAATTCTTTGTTTATTTGATGTTGATATGTCATGCGAAAATTTTCTTGATCGGACAGGAATCTCAAGGCAAAAAGCTAGTTGGAAACTTCAAAATTTAATTTCGGGAGCATCCGAACTCCGATTTCAGCGAGCTTACAGTCAAACCGAGTGTCTCGGAAATACGAACCCGACGACACCAAGTTCAACCCAATCCGAGCCCAAATGAGTCCAAATCAAGGGGTCAAAGTGCAGTCGGAAGGTTCAAACAGCAATTTGAGTTACCAAACGGTCTCCGATTTTGACGAGCTTATACTCGAATCGAACGGCTCGACGAGACGAATCCAACGAGCCCAAGATCGCTGAATTCCGACATCATTAAGGCCTCCAAATGTCCAACGAACGGTGCACGATCTAAGGGTTCACTATCGGCCGTCCATTCGAACCACTCCCTATTCGCCCTTGATCTCACACCTATTTACGGGCCATGCCACTCCAGAAAATCTATAAATAGAGCCCTCATTCTTCACAAGAGATGATCTAAGCAAAAGAGAGAGAGAAGAAGAGAATATAAGGAAGAAGAGAAGGAAGAAGTTCCTCCTCGACAGCCGCCGGACCACCGCAGAACCACCGCAGGACCACCGCCGGATCATCACAGAAGCATCGCCGGACCACCGCAGGAATCTCGCCGAACCACCACCAGAGTTTCATCGCACCACCGCCTTTAGGCCCGACACTCAGACCCGACGTCCTACTGAAGGCTCTTTGTTCTGCTCAAGGCCAGACTGTCAACACCCGAACTTCCAAGTGACATTGGGTTCAAGACTCCTATCGAATAGTTACTAATTGTAAATCTGATCGCCCTTAAAGGAGATTCAGTCCTTTGTAACCAATTCAAAGCTTAGTGGAATCATTTTCAACTGGGTTAGGCCTCGTGGTTTTTCCCTTTTTAAGGGTTTTCCACGTAAAAAATCTTGTGTTCTCTGTGTGTGAGCTAGTTATACGTACAACGTTAAGACGCAGAATTAAATCTCTATCGCCGCGTATTTTCTAGCCCGCAACAGATGTAATTATCATAATCTTATTATGGACACTTTGTGTAATTTTGATATTTCATAAGATTATAATCATGTACTTGTCTAGTGAGATTACTTTATATCATTGCTTCATAGTTAATATTTCATCATAAATTTCATTTGTTCAAGCAGGAATGTGATTTAAAAATTTTAGAACTAAATTTTGAATCATCCAAACTCTAATTCAATTTTCATGCATTAATTCAATTATTAATTAATATATGAATCTTACGTGCTTATAGGTCTCGACGAGAGAAAACTACTGAGTTCAAGTTGACTCAATTTTGATGTTATCAAAATGCTAAAAGAATAATCTATGACCAATGAAGTTAATTGTGATATCAGATGGTGTGCCCTGAAAAAATTATAAATAAGGTCTCATTCTCTATCTGAAAGTGAGTTTTGAACTAAAATTAGAATTAGGGTTTGAAAGAGCTCTATTATTTTATAAAGCAACTTTTAGTATAATTTTTTTTTTATGTCAAAAAATCTTTATGCTAAAAAATTGCTTTTAAAAGCATTAAAAAATTCGTCCCAAATAAAATCTGAGTTTAAATCATTAAATGTCAATCCTTGTCATCCCATGTCTTATTTAGAGAGTCATTCTCTTACCTCTTGAGGGACATATGTTACCTCCGAATGATAAATCAATTATCACAGTACATCCTCATAAGAGAAGAAAAATTTATCAATATATAAACATTTCAAATTTGCTTAATCTTGAATAATTTGATCCTTAATTATATTCAAGTTAAAAAAAGGGAAAGTTTATTGATCACAATTTGAAAGAAATAAAATTTACTATTATTGTGGACTGGAGCATTTGCGGCGGTAGAGATATATAGAGTTTAGCATTCAAGTTTTGGACAAAATCAAACACACATACAGATAAGAGAGAGTGGTGCATGAGTCATAAGAGACAATAAGATTTTTACGTGAAAACCCCAAAAAAGGAGAAAACCCATAGAGTATGACCCAATTGAAATGGTTTTACTAGTATTTATTGTTGATTACAAATGAGGCCCTTTCTTTGGGAAAGGGCCTTGGATTGATGTAGCAAATATACATCATATAAAGCACATTATATGGTGGGAGATGGAATAATTTAGTGAGGTGGGAGTTGTTCTCAAGAAAGTGTAGGCATGTTCATTCGGTCGGAAGAGCTGTAGTCGGGCAATGGTGGTCAGAGAGATCGTAGTCGGTGGGCGACGAAGGTCGGAGAAATCGTAGTCGGTAGGTGATGAAGGTCGGAGGGATCGTAATCAATCGGCAACGATAGTCATAGAGACCGTAATTGGCGGGCGACGGTGGTCACAGGGACTCTAATCGGCGGGTGACAGAGGTCAAAGGGACATTAGTCGACAGGCAACTATGGTCGTAATGACCCTAGTCGACGTGCAACGGTGGTCACAAGGTGTCACGACCCAACCCGACCAGGACAGATCCCGCTCGCATCGGGTCGCGACACAGCCTTTGAAAATCCAGGATCTGGTTTTGGAATTTGCTTCAGAACTTTCTTTCAAATATAACACAGACAGAAAAACACAGAGGTACTATAAACATTCAAATACAGCGCAGTTCATATATCTTTTCTTTCACCAAAATAATCATATACATATACAGTACATGGCTTCCAGACAGAAAGAACAGAACATAACAGAACAGATAAGCCATGACTGTGCAAAAAATCAAAAGTACAAAATACCTAATCACAGATCAGACTCTGGACCGCTAATCCACAACTTCCTTCCCTTTCCCAGAACCTGAAAACTACGTAGAAAACAAGGATGAGCTAACAGCTCAGCAAGGCATCAATCATCAATCAAAATCGTCAGAAACTCACATCAGAAATAGCCGTATGAAAATCATAGAACAGATGCTTATTCAATCATAAATCACATCAAATACAGAAAACGAAGTCATGTCGAATCGGCGTTCAGTACAGATATCATAAAGTTTTCAAGTCACAGAGCAGACAGAATCGTACGGAATAACCAGAATCGTACATATATCGGATGATTCATAAAACAGATCAGATAAGTCATATAACAGATTTCAGATTTCAAACATCATATTCCAGATAACATATCACATATCAGATTTCAGATTCCCAGACCTTTACAGAATCTCGACGGATTCTGGCCCCTTATGTCTCCATTCCCTGACACTTACAAAATCTCAACGGATTCTGGCCCCTTATAGCCCCTTTTCCTGACACTTACAGAATCTCAACGGATTTTGGCCCCTTATAGCCCCTTTTGATATCACACAAACACTTTAAATATTCAAATCATCTTATTTCAGAAATTTCAGAAATCGTACGAAAATTCAGCGGCATAACGGCAGTATACGGAATTTACACAAAACTCAAAGATTCAGAAAGTTACCAAATTACCACAGAACATTCACAACAACATTGTAAGACTTTCATTGTACTGACAAAATATTTTTTAACATCCTGATAATTTGCAGTTCACTTAAAACACCGCAGAATCCAAAATATTCGATAAAAATCTTCCAGAAAATACTCAAAATGTGCATAATTATCATCTCAAAGACATACCAAAAGTTACGCGGTAAAATCTTTGTCAAAAGAAAATAATACCCAAAATTCACTTACGGAAACAAAATACAAAACAGAAAACTCGTCAAAATCCTCATTTTTGAAAATTGAGAAAGGCGGAATGTGCCTTACCTCGAGTCGGTCAACTTCTTTAACTACAGCAACGGACGAAAACGGACCGGAGTCGCCGAAAAATCACTTCTCCTTTATTTTCCTTCGATTTTCTCTCTCCTGAGCTTTTCTCTCTCTTCAAAGTATCTCATTTCTATATATATCCAGACGGATCGTCCCGGACGATCGAAACTTTGTCCCGGGACGATTTGGCTCTGGGCGAATTTCGTCCATACGAGATTAATTATCGTCCCTGGACGATTTGGCTCTGTAAAATTTTCATCCAGACGATCCAAATTTCGTCCAGACGAACCATGCAGCCATAAACATTTCCCGCACAACCTGTACCGATCGTCTCGAACGATCCAACTTCGTCCCGGACGATCCTGGGAGAAAAATGGCCTTTACACAAGGACCCTAGTCGACGGGCAACAGTGGTCGGAGGGATCGTAGTCGGTGTGTGATAGTGTCGAAGGGAACATAGTCGACAACGACGATGGATGACAGTTGGGCGATGGTCTAGAGGAAGTCCGACGACGGTCAGCGGCCAGGCAATGGTCCGACGATTGTCAACGGTCGGGCAATGGTCCGACGATGGTCGACGGAAGTTCGCCGGCGATGGTACTTCGGTGGAGCTCTATATTTTTGAAGTCTCATAGTTTTCTTCAATCTCCAACAAAAAGCTCCAAGCCCTCCTCACCATGTGAGTTGGGGTCTATTTATAGATTTTTTAGAATGATATGCATTGTAGATATGGAAAAGACCCAGGACAAATTCGGAGTGCTCCATCGGTCGGCTCATATTGATCCCCTCAATCATAGAGCATTTGTTAAGCATGTATATGCGCAAATGATGTTGGAATTAAGCAATCTTGGGCTTGTTGGATTAGTCTTGCTACGCCGCTCGATTCTATTATGAGCATGTCATATTTGAATATCATTTGATCATTCACTTTATGTTTTAAATTTTCTAAATGTGCTTCGACGCTCCAATTTGGACCCATTTGGGGATCCTACTAGACAAATTTTGGTGACGTTGGGTTCTTCTCTTACAAGCTCGCTAAAATTAGGGTTCAGATGATCCAACAATTTTTTATTGATAATCAAATTTCTCAACCAATAAATCAAGAAGAGTTGTCTTTCAAAATATATCAAGGTACACATCTCACCTTTGCCTTTTGGTTGAAAGCTTAGATTTCCAACTAAGAGGTTTCGGATTTGAATATTTATGAATATATTATGTGTATGAATTTCCCTATCTAAATGTCCATATATATATATATATATAAAGGTAAGCTGCTTAAATTTGCATCATCACATAGAAAGTCGTACGCATGGGGACCACATTACTTACTGTCCCTCGCACGACTGTAAGAGAACTCTGACCTCGCTACTAAATCCTTCTCCTGCAGCGCCGCCCCCACACCCTGCTCTGTAAAAGCTCCGGTAACCTCACCGTCACCGTGATCTAATCCACTTCTATAATTCTATTTCCGGGACCCACGTGTCGGGTCGGCCTTTCTGAAGTGGGTGCGATAACCTACGTGAACTTACAAAATATTAATTCTGCTAATTCTCTAATTTTTGCTTAAAAAGAGTAAATTAGTACTTAAATAATGTAATTAACGAATGCTATATTTTTTAATTAAATGTTAATTAATTTTAAATATTATTGTGTTGGTGACCCACTACTAATGCATAGAATCTATAAATAAATAAATAGTTTTTTTAATTAAATAATTTTTGCGTCACGGAATATTTCGTATACTGCGAGTGTGAGGGTGGGGCTTCCCAGAATTATTGCATTCCTATAGAAATCTTATCCACATATAAATAATTAGCTCAATGTTTTTAACTTAGATTAATTAAGCTCAATTAAGGTTAATCAGCCGACTTAAAAAGGTTTTCGATAAGATTTTAACTTAGCTAGATCTGAATGTAAATAAAAAATTATTAAGTTTTATATTGTTTTTATTATCTCAAAATAATTATGACCATTTTAAGATTTATGTTGATAGTAATTTTGAAAAGAATATCTTGACTAATTTTTTATATTTTTTTTACTATGAATGACTATATTTAGGGTTGCAAACAAATTGAGCCGATATGAGCAAATGTTTGTTTATATTTGAGCTCATTTATTATCATGTTGTTCAAAGCTTTGTTGGAGCTTGATTTGAGCTTTTCTATTTGCATATAAGCTTGGTGCAATTAAAATGATAGATGATCATGTCTGATTTGTATTTGGTTCATATTCAATTGGTTCTGTGCTTATCGAGTTTTAAAAAAATATTAAAATAAAATTTTATAATAAGATTTAATGGATTCTTAACCATTCACAAGTTTTGTTTTAAATATTAATCAATCTTCTTAAAGAGTTTTATATCAGGCTTATTTACGAGTTTTAATTGTATTGATGAACATAAATAAACATAGTACAATATGTTTATTTAATAGTTGAATATATTAAAAAATAATTAAATTTATTTAATTACTTGAACAAATGATCATGAATGAATTGTAATTTATTTAATAGTTGACTAATGTTCGATTATTTTGAAGCTCTAAATATATTTATTTACATTGCACTATGAAATTGTCTAAAAAAATATTTCTATTGAATTTAATTATATTTTATTTATTCAATAATTTTATCATAACTGAATTTAATTTTTTTTTTTCTGCTTTTTTAGTGAAATTTAAATTTCATGATTATTATTCTCGTTGATATGTGAGCCTTTTTTTGTTTCGTATCTAACGGTGCAGTTCGTGCCACATCAGGTAGTCTACACGTGCGATAGGTCCGCCTTGGTCGGACTGGCTGGATGTACGAAAAATAGATCTAGACCGTTGGTTCTAAAGGATCTCTCGTTCTGGACGTCCGATTAAAAGAAGCATGCGCGCCTGGTGCGGGAAGCGTGTCGGCCGATACCTGCCGGACGAAATCATCAAAAGCCGAATTTCGCTAGACGACACGACGTTCTGTACCGGAAAGTAAGGATGAAGCCTTTCATTGAATTTGTTTGTAAAATTCCGATTTCTTTTTGTAAAATAAATCGTAAAACTGTTGCAATAAATTTGTTTTGAGAAATAATTTAATAACTCTATTTTAATTATGTAAAATACTTATTAAAAGTCAATTGAATAACTTTAATTTAAACAAAAAATAAGGATTTCTCGAGCTCATGAATTTTTCTTCATTGGGAGTTCCAATTAAGCTTGAATATAATCTTAGATTTAAAACTATGATTAAATTTCTTTATTAATTTATTTAATCAAAATTGAGTTATAATTGAACTTTAATGAAGCTTAATTTATTTTTCTATTTGATACTACTCATTTAAATAAATATTTTTATTTAGATATGTGAGAGAGTATATGTACGGAGATCTAGCATATAAATAGATAAATGAAAAAAAAAGTACTAGTGACACTAATGTTTTTTCAGTAAAGCCTATGAAAAGGGAAAATTACAAGATAAGGCCCAGTAGAAATGATTTCACTATGTGAAAGTTGATTATGATGTTTGCATGCATTTTAATTTAAGACGGCAAAATTACAATACTATAAGGAGCTGATTAAAGATACTATAAAAATGATATAGGATGAAGGGCATTCAAATAGATGTGGCTAAGTGAAAATGATTTGACTGACTAGGTCAAGCAACAGAGACCCTAAGATGGTGATTGGGCTGCGACAGTCCAATGACAATGATTAGGCTGTGGTTGATTAGAGGTGGTTCGACGATGGTGGTTAGGTGATAGCGAAAAAGTGATACCGGTTCGATGATGATGGTTGAGTTGCAAAGGTCCAATAGCAAATATCAGGATGTAGTCCAACGATGATGGTCAAGCAATGATTGTACAATTAATATCCTAGAGTTTTCAAATACAATTAAGGCTTTGTTTGGGAATGATTTTTTATTGCTTCTTAAAGCAGCTTTCAAGTACAAAAATTTTAACTTTTTACTAAAAAGCCATTTTAAGAAGTAGTAAGAAAGTCGTTCCAAACAAAGCCTAATTTTTTTATTTGGGCTCTTTTTTTTAACAAGAGATTTTATTTCATAAAAGGGAAAATATAGCCAACCAAAGAAAAAGAAGCAAACATCAGCTAAGGGAAAAAAAAAACACAGTGGAGCAATCGTCCAAAAAAAGAAAGGGGGAATCACTAAACACGGGCCCAGTTAGTGGCGAAACACTACAACCACCCAAACGATAAGCTGGGGTCATCCATAGGGCAAGCAACATGCCAGAAAAACCAAAAGACAAATATCTCGCACGAAGGGCAGCAAGAAGTCACCAACTGTGGTTGCCAACAAGCCTTACGATTAGATAGCTCGCAGGTTCGCCTCATCATTGCCCAAACAAAAAATCTCCGCCACACCTACCAAACTAACGAAAAACAGTCGCAAATTAAAATCCAAAGAGCCATACAACCAATCAGCCACAGCATCCAAACAAAGGAAACGCCAAAAAGCTTATTTGGATTTCTTGCGACGACGATTTTCCCCAACCAAGATAAAATCATTTTCTACGAGAGGATTCACCTGCACCATATGCGATTCATGAAACCCACATATGAGACAGGAAAAACCGCCAAATCCCCAACCAGACTAACAGGGGAAACATTCAACCCATCCGAGTCATCTACGTAATAATCTATAGACTTGCCTAATTGAGTATGTAAAGCAACATTGGAAATTAGAGGCACTGTCACATCAACAAATTGAGCAGACATAAGAACCCTCATAGGTGTAACTGAATCAGTTATAGGAGAAATAGTTGTTGACCAATCCAAATCAATGGATCCATCATCCACGACCATATTAATTCCACATTGGCCCTCAACAGTATCCACCAAAATTTCATCAGAAACACAACCACTATGAAACTTCTCAACAACAATAGGTGAAAGACCCCCAGCAAGCGCACTAACAACCTCCATCACAAAAGCATCAGCATTAAACTGGGAGCAAACCACAAAGTAGAGGAACTTCCTCTGAAACTCCAAAGGAGGAATCAAAACATCCACAGCTGCTGAAGCATCCGTTACAATCTCAGGCTCCAAGACACGAGCCACAGGCTGGAGGCCATCAACAAGGTCAATCGAAATATTAACATTATCCAAAACATGATCAACAGCCTTAGTCAAAGATGTATGAGTTAAAGCTAACTGGGGATGGAGAAATTTGCATTCAAATTTGAAGTGTCCCAAAGACTTACAATGGGAGCAATAATAAGGGAAATCTTCCATAACAACCACAGCCTAATCATATACCCTAAAGTTTTTGGACCAACCACCCCTATCAGGATAGGATTTAGTAATATCCAGCTCAACCAGGACACGAGCTACCAAAGGCCTAGAGCTAGCCGACGTAGCATGATCAATCTTAAGAGGCTGACCAAACATAGATCATAAACCATGCAAAATCCTTGAGGAAAATATATGGCAATGCATGTATGGAAAAGAAATCCAAATGGGAATAATGGATGATTCAATTTCAACATCAAAGGATGGTGTCCACTTGAAAATTTTCATATAACAATTATTAACAAAGTAAGAACGGTGAGCAAAAACACGACAGTAGTCTAGGTCATTGACAAGTTTTATTAACACATGCCTGGGATTCAGAACAGTAACATAAAACTCACCATTGAGCTTAAGATTAAAAAAAATTTGCAAATAGCCTAGAGCGGTGGTTTATGCAAAGGGAATTTACCGATCAAAGCAAACTCAAAAGGAGCCAGTAACGGTAAAATTTCTGCTTTCAAAATCCACAACAACGACAAACCACGAAAGGAAGCAATTTTGAGATCCAGAAAGAGGGAGGAGGAAGAACCACTAGATAGAGCATCACAGAAAGAGTTCGAAGAAGATTTACCAGCCAAAAAAACATGAACAATAAGCGCTTACCTGCCATCAACCAAAATCGATGTGGAGAAACCAGTCGAGAACAAAGCAAAAAATAAAATGAAGAAGAAACCATGAAAGGAGAAATCAGAACTTCCCTGAGAAGCGAAAAGCCACCAGCAGCCACAAAACAGGCATAAGACAACAGAGCTCCGAACGAGACGCAAACCCTAGCAGAGCACCCGGCATTTTTGGCCCTTGCTGATATAACAGTGTAATAGCATTCAAAGGGATCTATTTTTTTTATTTGAGCTCATTTGGATTCAAATCATCTTATTTTTAGTGTCAATAGTTCAATCTCATTGATACAATTGATTCAATTATAAGTTTATTGAATTGGAATTTGGATGACACTAAATTTAATTTTGCATATTTTTATTTTTTTAATATATATTGAGATTCATGATCAAATTGTTTTTCTTATGACTATCATCCAAATTAACAAATAAAAAAAATAAATCCAAATTAACAAATAATGCTGAGATTTATTCAACTATCTAAGTAAATAAATGTAAACATTTAATGAGTGCACCAATTTTAAATCCCAAACAAAAAAGTATTTATTTTATAATTGTTTTTATGCCACTACAAAATAGATTAAAAAAAAAAGAATTAGCAGAATTGTCAGAGAAAAAGTAAATAAATAAATAAATAAATAAGTTGTTATCAAGTAAATCAGTGGGCTCTAGGAAGGCAGTACAAGCATACAAGCACACGTTAAAGCTCAGTGGTTATCAATTTATAATTATGATTAGTGGTCTTAATCAATCATTAAAGTGTGATTTGTCAAATAAACTTCGATCTTATCGGCGGAGGAACACTATACGAAACTTCTTGATGTGAATAAGCATTAAAGTCAAATATAAATTCACATATTTCACATCAACATTTAAAAATCATGTAATAAATAATAATTATTAAAGGCAATTAAGTCTTTAATTAATAATTAAGATTTTTTAATCAGTAAAGAATTTTGCTAATTACTTTTAACTTTGACTAAAAACTATTTGTTAAATGACGATTTATAGCTCATCAGGCGATAGGCGAGAGATATATGCAATTATGTTAATTACATTATTAAAAGAATTTAATAAGAAACACAAAAGGAAATGTAAGTTTATAATTCCATTGGGCTTTGGTGCAAATTTATCTCATCGTTCCGTTTATATATCTAACCTTAACTAATAATTAATTGGATAATAATTTTCGTACTTATTCAAAATGGGCCAATATGTCGAATTTTTAGTAAAAAATTAATTATAATTAACGCATAATAAAGTGAGATATTTTTATCAAATGAGGGTGTCTATATTTATATCGCTTTATCTGTCAATCTTGCTAACAAATACTTTTTTCTCGAGCATAAAAATGAATTATATACATATAAGAAAACATGTGTTTTACTTGAAATCTTTGCGGACTTGGACATTTATGGTAGTAGAGAAACATAATTTTTTTGTCTTAGTTTTATACAAAAATTTAGTATGTATACAGATAAAAAATAGGGGTTTAGCATTCATAAGGGACATCAAAGTTTTTACTTGGAAGCCCCTAAAAATGAGAGAAAGCCAGAGGACTGGCCAGTTTAAATGAATCCACTAGTGTTTGCGGTTGATTACAAAAGGCCCTTCCTTGAGGGGGAAAGCCTTGGTTTGAGGCGGCAAATACATCATATAGTGTGCATTACATGGTGAGAGATGGAAGAATTAGTGTTGATATGTTCGTTTGATCGGAAAGACCATAGTTGACGAGTGATGTAGGTCGGAAGGATAGTAGTTGTGCGACGGTGGTCGGAAGGACCGTATTCGAGCAATGGAGGTCGAAAAGATAAAAGTTGGTAGTCGACGGAGGTTGGAAAAATTATAATTGGGTGACAACAATCAAGGAGACCATAATTTGGAGATGGTAGTTGAAGAGAGTGTAGTTGGCATGCGATGGAGGTCGGAAATATCGTAGTCGGCTGAAGGCGTTCAGAAGGATCGTAGTGGCGTGATGGAGGTCGAAGAGATCATAGTAGGAGGGCGAAAAGACATTAGTCGTGCAAAGGTGGTAAAAAAAAACTGTAGTCGGGAAACGGATGTTGTAAAGACCATAGTCAGACGAAGGTGGTTGGAAGGACCATAATCAGTAGACGATGAAGGTCATAAAGATCATACTCAGGCAACGGAGGTCGGAAAAATCATAGTTAAATGAAAGTGATCGAAAAGACCGTTGTCTGAAATAATACAATACAACAATATAATTTGTTTCAATTGTTTTAAGCAATTATAATTGGTCTAAAATATTATATTATAAGATAGACATAACAAACTGAAAACCAATGGTTATAATAAAGTTAAGTTCAATTGATCAAGATATTCAAATGCATAGCATTACTAACTTTAAACATATTATAAATTGTGAGCTAGTTGACATGAACTTACTCTTTGTGATTGTTGAATACAAAGGTGTTAAGAAAAGGACAGTTAAAGAACTCCTATGATCAAAAGGCCACTAAAATGTTTTTGTGAGAGTTTTGACATTTATTTGTAAAAGTTGGAGTAATTTGGTTCATTATAAATTAATTATGAGTCATATATTAAGTTATGATTTTCATTTAAATATTAGAGTATTATATAAATAAATATAAAAATTAAATATTATATATAACAAAATATAAAAACTTTAGATTTATGTAAATTAAAAATGAAGTGAGTTGAGATGAATTACAAGCACGTTTGAACTTGGCGTGCTAATGAGCTAGCAAGTCAATCTTATCGTGTTGTAAGCTCAAGCTCAAACTCAAATTACAACTCGTATAATATACAAGTTTGAGCTCAAGATCAATCGGATTTGACTCGTTTACTTACAAGAAGCTCAAACTGAATAACATTTCTCTCATGTTTCATATTTTATGTAAATTCTAATGTATGGTAACTCTCATTGTAGTGATTTAAGATTTTACGGTATTCAATAATTTCATTTATCTCACTTCTTATGCTAACGATGCCGTCACACAATCATCTTTTGACTCTTGTTGCATCTCGTGGTGGCCTTCTCTTCTTCTTCTTCACGCGTCACATCTTTCATCTTGAATTCTCTTTCTTCTCCTTCAAACGTTGTAGAGAACAACTTTGATGAGCTCTCCCCATCATGAACTCTTCTTCTTCTTTCTTCAAGCTCGGTGGGTCTCGTCATGACTTGCTCTTCTTCTGTTTTAACATCATTGATTAATTCTCCATTAAGCTCTCATATTGGCTTCCTTGTGAAGCTTTCTTGCAACTTTAAGCTCACAAATCGAGCTTGCGCTCCAACTAGCTGAATTTGAGCTCCATAAAGTAAGCTCTACTTGAGATCTAGCCTATGTTAAGATTAAGGAGTCGAATTCGAATTTGATGCAAGTCATTTACACCCATAAATAAATCCTTGAATAATTTTATTGAAAATTTATTTTTTCAGAAAGATGTGCCGGCCAATTTTAAAATTCATTGATGAGGATCTAAACCCATCAAAATCAAATATAACCATTAAATTTCATTAACTATTCATAGAAATTATTTATTAATTTTTGATACAGATCAATTTGACTTTAAATTGAAAACTATGACTGAGGGCGAATTATTACGTCTGGTCACCGAACGTCCGGACATCCAATCCAGACACGTCACATTACCAAAATACACCAGAGCCCGGTGTATTTGGATGATGTGACATTTCTGGATTAATTTCCGGACGAATCTGGACACTGGACGTAATAATTTGCCATGACTGAGACCCCACTATTGATTTTTTTTGTATTTGGTTTTTTGGGTTCAGTTAGACCGAACCGGATCATCCGGCTGGCTCAACTGATTTAAATATGCTTTAATAAAACTTTGAAAAATAGAGGAAAAGAAAGACTCATTAGCTTTGTGGGTCCCACGTGTCAGCTTTGTCCTTTTTTTTTTCTATCAGTGTCCTCTTAAACGAGAGCAGAGACTCCTTTCACTGCTCCACACACTTATAAAGATGCCAACCCACGCTGGACCACCGGTCCGAGATCTCGACCGTCCAATCTGTTGAACGCATCTCGTCTCTTTATCTTCAGGTCGACGGCTCAGATTCCCTTCCTTTCTCGGCAATTACACTCCTTTGATTATTTTTTAAATTTTATATCATAATTTTTTTTTGGGGTCAAATCATAGCATATATCAAATTATTTTTTTAATCGAAATTATTCCGTTCATGATGTTGGAATCTATCAAGATCTTATTAGGCAGTAAAGCTTTGAGATTAGTATTGCTGCTGAATTTATGCCAAGGATCAATATTGGTTCCTCTATGATATCTTGTATTAAAGATAATGGATTTGCTAGCACAAATCTTAAGGTTATTGGACGACTAAAAACATGAAATATCATAATAAAAATCAAACAACACTCTGCCTTTTTAAATTGACTTAGTTTTATTATTATTTTTTAAACATTGTTTAATATAATATCTATAAAAAAGTTTATTTTTCAGAGAAATAAAATATTTATGAATATATTATTAAAAAAAATTTATTTAACATAGTAATTTAATTATTAATTTTACAGATTACTTTCGTGAAAGAATTATTAAATAGTAGTAATTATGCATTCAAATAAATGTATGCGTTAAATACAATGCCATACTCTTCAAATCATAATGATTTGCCCAAAATAAAATTTATTAATGGAAAGCAATTAATTCAATGGTGGAAAATAAAGTTAAATAAGCAATAATAACCATTTGCAAGCTACAGTCATCATTTCAGATCATATTTTGCAGATCTCTTTATTCTGTAATTTTTCCTTCTAATTATTTATCAGAATAAGAAGTAAATGGATTCAATGGAGCTTTGGTGCAGGCTCGAAATCACCTTAGAATGCATAGGATACCTTTTATTTATTGTCTATGTTGTATATTTATTTCTTACTGAATAAATGGAGGAGTATTTCAGAAGCCACACTGCTGCTCTGATTTTGATGCTTGCAGTAAAAAAGATAAAAATATAGAAAGAGAAACTAATGCGAGAGAGAGAGGACTGAGGAGTACTGCGTAAGCTTGATACCTATGTCAACCTATTTTTACTCTCTTGAGCTCTCTTAAGCCAGCTCAATGTAAGTGGCCTCTAAGAGAGAGAAAGAATAGTGTGGAACTTGATAGAGAACTTGAGAGAGGAAAAGGGGAAGGGGAAGAAGAAGGTTAGCTTTCCCATTTCTCTTGTAAGATTTCTTCTGTGCTGCTCTCTACATCTCTATCTAATGCAAATTCGCGTCCTTTATTTCTATCAAGCATTCTCTTATTTCTTGAGACTCGAGATTTTTCCCTCTTTTGGTATGTTTTGTTCCTGAGTTTCTGTGTGAAGAACTAATTCAGTTCCTTTCTGATTGATTTGATCCTTCGTTTCTTTCGATGCCCCAAAAACTTGATCTTGCTTGGATGCAAGTTGATTTCAGGTTCTGATATTGATCTTGCTTGGGTGAAATTTTTTGCTTGGGCGCTAAAATTTTCGGGAAAAAAAATCATATCTTTCTAGTTTTTGGCGATTTACGAGTTTGATTTAATGCACTGATGTCAAGTTTTAGGTAAATAGGTAGTTGTAGGTCTATTCCTTCTCCCCAACTAGCATGCATGTTATCCAAGTGGCTTCAGGTCTCTTTTTTTTTTCTCTCTTTTTATGGATTGATCAATCTAAAGCAACCTGTTCTGCTTTTCCTGAAATCTGAAATCTTTAATGTTTTCTTATGTTGCATTTACTTAAAGCTTCCATCTTCTCAGGTATTTACGCAGGAAGAAGATATAATGCTGAGAAGGAGAAGCAATTTGGCCTCAGATTCCTGCTTCTCTTCTAATTCTATGGACAAGATAAAAAGCTCTACCTTGTTCAACGTTCCTGGTCTCTTTGTCGGCTTTACAGGGAAGGGATTACAGGATTCTGATTCTGCGAAGAGCCCCACTTCTCCATTGGATCACAGGCTCTTTTCCAACTTCAGTTCTTCTTTTGTTCGATCTCCGAGATCGCCGGGAAGAAGCTGGGATTGTAGTAGAGTTGGCCTTGGCTTGGTGGATTCTCTCAGTGATGAGAAGGGACTTCTTAGTCCTGAGAGAAAGAACATTCTTTTAGGATCACAGATGAGAATTGTCAACATACCAAGCTCCAAACCAACAAATTTGAGCCCAAATATGGCGAGGTCTCAGTTTTCCCCTTTTGGTTCTTATGAAAATATTGAATCTTGCATAACTGATAAAGCTCAGCAAATTTATCATAACCCCAAGCCAAGTTCGGATGTTTTTATTTCTGATTCAAAGAGCTCAAATCTCTGCTCTCTTCCAAATTTATTTTCTGGTTCTCTTCCCGTGTCCAGTGGTTCAATTAATGGATTCATGGGTTCACTTTCTGCAAGTGAGATTGAGCTTTCAGAGGATTATACTTGCATTATCTGCCATGGGCCGAATCCAAAGACTACTCATATTTTTGGAGATTGTATCTTAGAGGATTACATGAACGAGTCTCTGGATTCTAAGAATAAGCAAGGAGAGGAAGAAGGAGGCTCTCATTGGATTGTTAAGAGCTTGGAGAGTTCGCCTTCTTTCACTTCTAATGATTTCTTGAGTTTCTGCTGCTTTTGCAAGAAGAAGTTGGAAGTAGGCAAAGATATCTATATGTACAGGTTAGATATCTCTTGT
Organism: Dendrobium catenatum; assembly: GCF_001605985.2. Lineage (NCBI taxonomy): Eukaryota > Viridiplantae > Streptophyta > Magnoliopsida > Asparagales > Orchidaceae > Dendrobium > Dendrobium catenatum. Next base: position 118,242 of record NW_021319860.1, on the reverse strand, counting down.
TCTAGCATATCTTAGTGTATTTTAGTTGTTTGTTTAGATAACATGTTTAAAAAAATCTAAATTATATTTAATTCTTTTTTGATGATATCTAAATGTTGATCAAATCTGTCGACATGTAGATGTTAGCATATCAAATGTGTTAAATTTATCAATTTAAATCAATTTATTTTGTTTTAGATAACATTTAAACAATTTGATAGATAGATTTGAGTTGTAGAAAGCATGGTAATTTGATGATTTAATTCTTGACCTATAATGAATTAATTTTGAAACTACTCATGGCTGTCATACCTTATTTCTAGCAAATTTTTTAATCAAACTCATCAACTCAAGCATTCTTTCGGACTGATTTTCTTACTGCTTCTTAAAGCAGCTTTCCAGTGCAAAAATTTTAATTTTATTTACAGAAAGCTACTTTTAAAAGCAGTAAAAAAACCGGCCCAAGCAAAACCTTACTCATCTATTGTATCTTAGAAGAGTAATTGGAGCTATTTAAGGCTATGGATTTGTTTGGGGTAGCTTTCTTACTATTTTGTGCAATCACAATTTTTGTTTGGTTATTATTTTTTTGTTGCTTTCAGAAAATTTTTATAATAGAAAGTTGCTTTATACAATAGCTTTAAAATATTACTTTCTCTATAGCTGTTTTACAGTACAGTCAGAAAGTTGTCACAAACAAAGGCTAAGGCTTCATTTGAGACAGCTTTCTTACTGCTTCTTAAAGTAGCTTTCTAGTGCAAAATTTAATTTGTTGTATTAGAAAGCTGTTTTAAGAAGCAGTAAGAAAGCCGTCCCAAGTGAACCCTAAGTGTCTTATTTGTTACGCTAGTATAAGATTGCGCCTGATATATGAAGTTATGCTATCATGGTTACTAGATAGTTTAATCAAAATTTTTGCAATTTACATGTTGGATATCATATGTTCAATACATCTGGAAGGAAGGCAATGATATTTTATTAGTAAAACTTTTGCAATGTGGATTTCAGAGGTGAGAAGGCATTCTGCAGCTTCAACTGCCGTGAACAAGAGATGCTATTCGAAGAAGAGCTGGAAATGGAGAAACCTGCAACTGGTCCTTTTGATTCTCCCAGTTCTTCCTCCTTCCATGAAGATCTATTCCTTTGAAGGAACAGCGATGTCTCAGCTTAGAACTACATCACTGACCGTTGAACCGTGACAGTGAACCGTTTGATCGTTTGTTGACAAAGAGCTGTCTAATGTGAATTCTGAAGCAGCCATGGACGATCGATCTTCCTGTACATTAATTCGTTTCGCTGGGATTGTGCTCATGGTCAGATTGTTTGTAGGTATTTGCTGGGCGTTGCCTTCCATTTTGAATTCTATTTCCTATGGATAGAAACTTTAGTAGATTTATATTATAATTATTATGATCTAAAGAGGTTTTTTGCTACTAAAATGCCTCCCTTTTTTGCTTGTTCTATTCTATGCAGTTATTGTATAACCTCATTGTAGACTTGCATGAGTTCATTAATGAATATGAGCAGTTTAAATATGCTCTTTTATATGTTAGTTGTGTTCATTTGGAGTTTTAAGAGTGCTATACTTATTCAATAATATTTATCAAGTTATGGAGCTTAATTTGTTTGCAAAGATTTAGGCTTCGTTTGTGATAACTTTCTTATTGCTCTGTAAAGCTGCTTTTTAGTTAAAAAATCTATTGAAAGTAGAAAAAAAACTGTGGTCTAAAGCTATCCCAAACTAAGCCTTAGTTGTGGATTGTTTTATTATCGCTATTTAAAATTTCCGTGATAAGAATTAAAATGATTCCCTGACTATTTATGAATGAACAAAATAGTGTCTGATTATTTAGAAGTCCATTTAAGTGCTTTGATTTTTGTGACGAGGAAGCACTGTACATAGGCCAGTGTAAACCCCGGTCGACCTAGCATGCAACCCACACCAATTTACACGGCCAACATTTAAGGCTTTCACTGCTTGCCAAGGGATTCAAACCAGAGACCTAGGCTTTGCCCAGCCGGCTCTTCACCACCCAGACAAATAGTGGTGGGTATGCTTTGATTTTTTAAATATGGATATAAATAATCCCACATAATTACTATTTAGTCCCAATTTGAAGAGTTGAGAGACCGAATAATTTTTTTTTAATTCTCCAAAATCATGTAGCCGACGACAGCCTTCCGATGACCTAGTTAGGAGAGTAGAGGTATTAGATTTGACTTATGTTAAGAAAGGTAGGGGTAGACCTAAAAAGACTTGGTTAAAAAATATTAGGAATGACCTTTCTTTATTAGATTTAAACGAGAATTTGACTTTTAATAGGACACACTGGAGAAAAAGGATTCATGTGGCCGACCCCACATAGTGGGATAAAGGCTTGTTGTTGTTGTTGTTCTTGTTCTCTAAAATCAATTTGGTGAATTTGTATAAAATTTTATATTTTTGTGTTAAGGTTTAGTTTGGGATAATTTTTTATTATCTTTTAAAGGAGTTTTTTAGTATAAATTTTTTTTCAATAATTTATTTGTATTAAAAAATTATTTTAAAAAGTAATAAAAAAAAAAACTGTTTCAAATGAAGGTTATATATTCCAAAACTTCCATTAAAGAACTGGTCATGATTTGAGATCTGATTCTGCTAAAATCTGTGTATTCTTCTGTTTGTTGGCATCTTAATACAGAAATTCTGGAGCATATGCAGTGTTGCTGCTGTTACCTAATTTCAATAATTTTGGAATCTATGAAAATTTATATTCTCTGATATATAATGTGTTGAATTAAGAGTTTGCATTGTAAATTTTTAGAGTATTAAAAGGGCAAAAGTGTGAATGTGATGGTGTGAATTTTTATAAATATTAAAAAGATTGTAGATCTTATTGCACACATCATTTAGCTGATTCTAATTATTATTATTATATTCTTAATTAGGATCATTAGCAGTGCTCATTTGCATTTGAAGATATCATTAACCCTAAACTAATAATTAAATGGCTTGATTGGGATATAATAAGAAGAATATTTTTCAGATTCCCTTTTGACACATCATATGAGTTGTGCTGTTCAACAACCAATTATCTCATGCAATTACTCCTTCAATGTATGATATATTTAATAAGCAATTAAAGTATTAAAATATTATTGATTTTAATGTGTGGGTGTGACTCCACATTTTGGCAAATAATTTGAAATATTTAGGTAAGATTTAATTTAAAAGATTTTAAGTAAATAAAATAAAAAAATTAAATTTATATAAAAAAAAAACATTAAATTTTTTATATGAATTTGTTCAATTGATGAATATATTTTATTGTTGCAACTATAACTTTAAAGATCATAGAGCTTTGTAACTCACATTCTTAGGTATATAACTTAATGGTCATGATGTTTGTTGACCTCTAACTAATCACAGCCCAAGGGACACGACCGCACTCACATAAGATCTCACAACCGCTCTTCTCACGACACAAAACACCCTACCTCTTCCATTAGAACAAAAATGCAAACAGAAACCCCAGGCATTCAAACTCTTACGTACACAATGCCTCACGATCTCTCGTACTCCCGCTTCTCTGTTATGCGCATACCCAGAACTGATTGAATGAGCTCCTCCTCCCGTCCATTCTTCCGCACACAAGCAAGAACTGGTCTGTTGGCAGCACCTCCTAGCTGCCTCCTCTACTTTTCCTGCAACCAAATTAGGGGTGTCAATTCGGGTCGGCGGGTCGGGTTCGGGTCGAACTGGAAACTGATCCGGCACTGTTCGGGTCAACCCGAATCCGACCCGATTTAAAAAACAGGTCAGTTATATATATATATATATATATATATATATATATCACTCTTTCTTATTTATAATTCTCTCTCTCTCTCTCTCTCTCTCTCTCTCTCTCTCCCCCCCCTCTCCCTCTCATATCAAAAAAATCATCTATCTTTGACCAACCCAAATAAATTTCCTAAGATCAAATTAAAAAACTAACTCTAATGATTGATTCCTTAATCATTTAGATTCATGAAAAAAATAAATTAAGACTAAATAATTATTTGAGGAGAATAAACCTCAGATGCAATAACATAAAAATCAAATGCAAGGTGTCTTGATTCATTTACAAAATAATAGAGAAATCATATCCCATGTCCTCCTTAAAATCATAATGCACTTATTAAAATATTATGCTTCTTTCATACATTAAAGTGAAGACCTATCTAATAGGAGATAACCCAATGTTAGGAATAGAGGTCGTGTCACTTTCAGGTCAATTTCGGGTCAATTTCGGGTTACTGGGTCAACCCGAACCCGAATTTTTTCGGGTCTAGTTCGGGTCGGGTTTCGGGTCGTGTCAAAAATTGACATCCCTAAACCAAATCATGGCACCCATCCAATCTCCAAACCCCATTCCCGCGGCTTCTCATGTGCCTGATGTTGAGATTGTTGCAAACTTGGTTTTTCGATTATTGATATTCTTGCAAAATGTATGTTTTTTTATGATTCCAGATATTAGTGTTTTAATTATAATTTATTCTAACATATTTTTGATATACTGTTTTTATTGTTTGTATGTACTAACATTTCAAAAAAATCATACAACAGACAATTAAATACTTCAAATCAGATTGGATTAGGTTTTATTGTAATTGGAAGTCTGTATTTTTCTTTTTATTGAGTCTGAGAGAGTTTGATTATAATTGAGTAATTGTGCACACACAGACTGGGAGAGTGTTTAAAAGCTGCAATTTTTAAATTAATCGTAATGTACGATTTTGGTTTGTTTGGGATGATTTGGTTTGTTTATTTCCTCCAAAAAGCAGTTAATCAAAAAAATTGGTGATTTTTTTCTACGTGCTATTCGTACTGTACGAAGTTATCTTCGTACAGACGACGTCTAGAGTACGAAAATGTGGGGAACATTTTCATCCAGATGAACATGCAAAATTTTTGAATTGTTTGTCCGGGACGATCTGAACTTCGTACAGACGACGTCCAAAGTACGAAAATGTGGGGAACTTTTTCGTCCAGACGAACATGCGAAAATTTTCAACTATTCGACCGGGACGATATGGACTTCGTACAGACGACGTCTAGAATACGAAAATGTGGGAAACATTTTCGTCTAGACGAACATGTATAATTTTTTATCTATTTGTCCGAGACGATCGAGACTTCATACATATGACATACTGAGTACGAAATTGTTGGGAGCATTTTCGTCCAAACGAATGAGAAATTTTTTTACTGTTCGTACTGTACGATATGAATATCGTACGGTACGATCTGCGTGTATGAAAACATTTCGTATAGGATTGTACCAATATGTTTTGAACTGTTCGCCCGAGATGAACATCGATCTTATTATACAATCTTACACGCTCAAAATGAAAATTTTTTATTTTTTTGGACAGTTTTCATATCTTTCATATAAAATATCCTTAAAAACTAACGTGAAAAGTGTTGTTCTTCATGATTTTTCAAAAGCAACTGAAAGAGTGAGTTTGGGAGAGCGTTTGAGAGAGAGTTCTTGAAGTGGAGTGTGAAGAGTTCACAAGGTTACTTAAATGTAAGAATATCTTTTGGTTTTTGGTTATTACTCTTCCTTTTCTTCTTTCTAGTTGCTCGAGAGAAGATCTTTGAAAAAGATCTGATTCTCTGCTGACACTTGGAGAGTGTGAACAGATGATGGTTCTCTATCGACACTTGGAGGGCGTGAAAGGACGAATTTTCTCTGTCGACACTTGGAGAGTGTAATTAGACGATAGTTCTTTGCCGACACTTGGAGGGTGTGAAAGGACGACGGTTCTCTGTCACACCAGGAATTGATGAAAGATAGGAATTATAAAGGCTTTTCTGCCTTGATGTGAGAGCAAAAGGAGAGTCACTTTGGTAATAGTGTAATACCTGAAGAGCGAGTCTTCAGTGAGTGGATGTAGGCCGTGTTTGACCGAACTACTATAAATCTTTGTGTCATTTTTATTTTATGCAATTTTGTTATTGTAGTTGAAAAGCTCATTTCAAAAGATAATCAAATTTGGAAATTTGTCAAAACAGTTTTCTATTAAAAATCTAAGAGAATTTTTTAAATTACCAATTCACCCCCCCCTCTTGGTTAGCCTTGGGACAATTGCTTAGGTTAAACAACCTATACGGAATCAACACCTGACTCATTCTCTGTAATATCAAAAATCTGCTCCAGGATTGTCCAGGACGATCTGGATCGTCCTGGGACGATCAGTTGTAAATCTGCTCCAGAATGTGCCGAGTTTTTCTCCAGGTGATTTTCTGTACATATCGTCCAGGCCGATCGACACTGTAGAAAATATCGGCCTGAGAATAGTTCTGGGAACCGTCCAGGACGGTCGATAAAAAAATCATCTTATGACACCCAAATAAATTTCCTAAGATCAAATTAAAAAACTAACTCTAATGATTGATTCCTTAATCATTTAGATTCATGAAAAAAAAATAAATTAAGACTAAATAATTATTTGAGGAGAATAAAACTCAGATGCAATAACATAAAAATCAAATGCAAGGTGTCTTGATTCATTTACAAAATAATAGAAATTATATCCCATGTCCTCCTTAAAATCTTAATGCACTTCTAAAATATTATGCTTCTTTCATACACTAAGGTGAAGACCTATCTAATTGGAGATGACCCAATGTTAGGAATATAGGTAGAAGAGACCATCTTAATTGGAATGTTGATGACTTCAGTGATCCCTTCAAAAGAGTCAAAGTTAAAGCTCCCATCTATGATGACATTCATGACCCTAATAGGTTCTTAAACTGGTTAATCCATATAGATGACCTTTTTTTTGCTGGTATAAGATAGATGACAACTAAGAAGCTAATTTTGCCAAAATAAAATTAATTGAATATGCAAAAATCTATTGGATAAACGCCTTAACCAAGGAATCACCCCCACTTGGATATAGATGAAATAAATATTATATCAAATGATGGTGGTTTGGCAACGATAATTGGCGACGACAATTGAATAATGACGATTAATCAATGATATATAGCTATGAATATTGAGCGATGGCGGTCAAAAGATAATGGAAGACCTATAATGTTTTAAGTGATAGTGGCTGGTCGACGACAATCACCCAACAATGGTAGGAAGACGACGTCCTAGCAATAGTGGTCACAAGTGATGATCTTTGGTGTCAAGTGTCCAATATGGATCTAAATTTCTTCAAGTATTTAAGCTCTCTCCAAAATTTAGTCTACCTCATATGGATAATGATGTATATTTTTGGATTTTGCTTAAGATATTTTGCTAAATTAAAATAAAATCATTAAACACTCCATCAGATGGTTCATGCTGATTCTTTGATCATAAATAATTTTTCGAGGAATTATCTTAATTGGTTGATATTGGGCTTGTTGGATTCTTTTCATTAAGACACTTGTTTTGACTAGAAGAACATAAAATATGAAGATTGATTGGTTCTTTAACTAATGTCATACAATTTATGACTATGCATAAAGTACATTATCTAAGTTCATTTGGAATCAAATCAAATCATCTTTGTTGTCCCTCAATTATCTCATCAAAATATTTGTTTTAATTTTTTCTGCTGTAAATGGAGTTTCGACAGTCTTGAATTTAGTTTTGAAAATTTTTATTCAAATATTTCATCAAGATTCTATCTCTATCATATAGAATTTCTAATAACATATCACTCATAAATATTTTGTTGATTGCAAAATAAATTGAGGAGATTATTTTTACTATTTTTGCTTAGAAGTGAAAATGAATAAAAAATTGACCAATCTTAGTGATAGCGACAACTATATCATAATAGGTGAGGGTGGTGATGATGGAAGATGGTGGGACGGAGATAACAAATGATTGTCGCGATGTTGAGGATAGGGCGATCTCAGAATAAACAAAAAAATGGAGTAATTATTATGTCAGGTCACCTGACCGTCCATAGACCAATAATCACGCGTCACGTCACCTGAAACTCGGTATTGAGCACTCGGTATTGGTCGGTATACGTCTGGATTTATGATTTTTTGTCCAGACGTAATAATTACTCCAAAAAATGACCTAATGGTATATTTCAAAGTCCTCATAAAATTACTTTTACTTATTTTTTTCTCAGATCAAATACCAAAAAATCTCAAAAACTTATATTTCTTTTACTCAAAACTCTATAGGACTATTAGGTAGCAAGATTTACACAATACTTAAATCAAAATATATCATAAGTTTTCTTAAGTGTTGTTTTATGTCTATCCCCATATAAATCATATAGATTTACTAAATAATGGAGTTCAACAAATTTAAAAATTTAAGTGAATCAGTCGCGAGCTTTGTTGCTATTGTCGCTAGCGAGTTCCCATTGCGACTTTTGTGCTTCTTTTTCGTTGAGGGTTTTGGGTAGGAGTAATTGAAGAAATGATATTGCCATCAAGCTCCAATGCGACTTCCTTGCATCTTTTTAGTCAAGGGATATGGGAGGAGTGTTGCGTGCTAGAAAATATGAGTAAATAGATTTTTTATTTTATGTCAAAGAGTTACACAAAAATTCAGCATACACATGTAAAAGTAGTAAAACAAAAATATGAAAAACTCAAAAACCGAAAAAGCCACGAGACCTAGCTTTGTTAAATAAAATCCACTGTAGAGCATGGGATTCAAGAATCCTCCCTTCCTCACAGAGTAAAGAAGAGGGTATTATTTAAACACAAATGTCTGATTTTTCCTAAGGGGATTATATAAATCAAGTGTCAATAAATGTACAATTAATACCCAACAAAAAGACTTGATTTTCTTTATCGGTATTATAGATATATGATGCCCGCAGTCAATAATTATATATAACAGGAGAATTAAATTTTGTTTGAAATTTGGATATGATGATAATGGTTGATGGTGGTGTTCGTCAGCAGCAATATTTAGTAGTGGTCTTCGACGATGATAACTGAAAATGCAATAGATGTTTCTAGTTTTCTCCTTTCTTTAGTCTATGAGGAAGGGAGGATTTGTGAATTTGGTGATTTAATTTGATTAAATAGACATTCTCATAATTGATATTATTTTAATTCTATTTGACAAAATAGAAATTGTTTTTCAATCACCTTATTAAATTTTTAATCAACAAATAACTAAAACAGTATTTTATAATAATTTTAACATAGTTAATTAATTACGATTATATAGAATTAGTTAATATTATTAAATATCAAAATAAAATAAAAATTTAAGTCATGGAATATATCCGAGCAGTACAAAAAAAAAAAGTCCCAATATATTTTTTATTTTAGTTTATTGAATGAATTGAGAATTTGGAGATCAAAACTTTAACTTCAGATTTATTTAAAATAATTTATTGATTGCTTTATTTTTGAAATTATTATCGCATATATTTTTTTATTATTGTATTTTTTTTTCTGTTTTTAAAAATTTATGTGATGTAAAGTTATTTTAAAAAATAAAATTTAAAAATTATGTAACTTATATATATTAACTTTAGAAAAAAAGTACCGGGTCGGGTCAATTTCGGCAAAATGGAGTGATGTCCACGAGAAGATCGACCCGACCCGACCCGACCCGACCATAGCGCTCTTCTAAGGATGCCAGGTCCTGGTTCTCGCCGTCCAGGCGCTGCTCCGCTTGGTTTTCATTTGGTTGCTCCCCAGCATCCTAGCTATTCTTTTTTCGCTCCTTCAATCGTTCTGTACCGAAGGAGAGATTCAGCGGATCACATTCTCTACTCCGCCTCCATTTTCAAAACCCTAATTCTGATTCTCGAACCTGTGGATCTATCCGTTTCTTTACTCTACGCCGCCGCCATCACGATCTGCAACCGGGAAATATGGTTCGTCATTTCGAACTTCTTTCGTTTAACCTGTTATTCTTGATAGAAAGTTTGTATATGGACGATTTGGGTTTAAGGAAAACCACTCGGTACACGATCTATTCTGTGTTTTATCAGTCCTGCCCTCTTAATGATAGAAGGCAACCATTGCATTATGTCGTTTTAGGTTATAGTTTGATGAGGTTTGTGTTAATGCTGTGGACTAACTACCTTTTGTTATTGTTTTGTTTTTTAATTACGCGTTTATTGCGATGGTTGCAGCCTCTCCGATTGGAAATCAAGGTATTCTTTATTTCCATCCTGATGAATATTTTAGTTTTTTTGAAATTAATTTTAGTAATGCAAAATTGGTTGCTCTTGATGGTTTGTGCCGGAACAGAGGAAACTTGCGCAGAGGTCTGAAAGAGTGAAATCGGTGGACTTGCATCCTACAGAGCCATGGTAAGATAAATTATTCCGATAATTTGTTTACTTTACTTACTAGCAAATTCTGTCGGGATACAACTTAGCAACATATGAGGATTTTATTCGTGAAGCTTTTGTTAAATTTTCTTATCCCTGATATGTCTCCTACAGGATTCTTGCAAGTCTTTACTCTGGAAGTGTGTGCATTTGGAATTATCAGTCACAGGTACGTAATAATTGTTAGATTTTTTCCCCCATTTTTTATTCTTTTGATTGCCTGCCTTCGTGTATTTGGGAAGGAGTTCTTCAACACCAATTACAGTAGTATTTGCTAGTTTTTGAATTGTGTGCATGCAATTCAGATATGCTTAGTTGCTGCATTTAGTACTTCAATTTACCTGCTACATTTTCTTTGACGGATTAATTGTGGTTCCGATCAATGTTGTTTCAGACAATGGTGAAATCTTTTGAAGTATCTGAATTGCCAGGTATGTACATATTTCACATGGTAGGCTTCCTTTTGGTATTCCAACACTTATACTTAGATTATCCTTTCATTTTTCAGTGCGATCAGCAAAGTTCATAGCACGCAAGCAGTGGGTTGTGTCCGGAGCAGATGATATGCTCATTCGTGTGTACAACTACAACACAATGGACAAGGCTAAAGTGTTTGAGGCGCACACAGATTATATTAGGTGTGTGGCTGTCCATCCAACATTGCCTTATCTGCTGTCATCATCAGATGACATGTTGATCAAGCTTTGGGATTGGGATAAAGGATGGACATGTACTCAGATTTTTGAAGGACACTCCCACTATGTTATGCAAGTAACTTTTAATCCGAAGGATACTAATACTTTTGCAAGTGCTTCCCTTGATCGCACAATAAAGGTTTCTTATATGCTAAATTTAATTACCATTCGTTTTGATATATATATATATATATATATTTCTATGGAACTTATTACTGTCATCCCTCCCCTTCTCCCATTATTCTTTTAGATTTGGAACCTTGGTTCGCCAGATCCAAATTTTACTTTGGATGCTCATTTGAAGGGAGTGAATTGTGTTGATTACTTTACCGGCGGTGATAAGCCATATTTAATCACTGGTTCTGATGATCACACTGCAAAGGTTGCCTTGATTCATGACTTTCAAGCTATTTTCATTTTCTCCCTTGAGTTTTTGATAATGAATTTTGGGAATAGGTATGGGATTATCAAACTAAGAGTTGCGTCCAAACTCTAGAAGGTCATACGCACAATGTATCGGCCGTCAGTTTCCATCCCGAGCTTCCAATAATAATAACTGGATCTGAGGATGGAACTCTTCGGATATGGCATGCTACCACTTATAGGTAAAGCTCAACATATTAGTTAATTATGCTATATTATTTAATGATTTGGTAAGATGGTTAAAGTTTTATTAGCAATAGTTTTTTCAAACTTATCCATGCTTGTTGAAGCTGCCTTGCCATGCTATCCATTTAATTGATATTATAATTTTGATACTCTAAATCTCTTTATATGAAGCTTTCTTCTTATTCATATGCATGTTTATTTATGATTGCTAGACTTTAAAACTAAGTCTTGTTTGGAGGATGCTTTTTTATTTTATTACAACTTTATCGATTTGCAGCAATTATAATTGCAGTTGTATTTTTAATCATTTACTGACTTTATCTTCCAATTCAATCTATTTATTTTAATTGTTGAATTTCTAATCTCTCGCTTTCCTTCCCCTTATGAATTTGATGTCACATGTAAAAGGTGTACCCAAGCTAGTTTAGGATTGCATTAAACTTTGAGCATCTTGTTTGTTAGGGTATTGATGCATTTGTAGTATTATGCTTATTCTGTGAATTGACACCTCTATCATAATTTCAAGCTTACTATATATGAAATATCATATAATGCTTATTTTTTGCCTTTTTGTTGTTGCAAACTTTATTTATTATCGGGCCAATTTGATATATTTTCAATTCATTTTTATTTGTGCTACATCGATAAGAGCATGAAGAGCTAACATGAAAGAGCATATCAACTTAGCTTGAAGCAGCTTTATATTAAAATAATTTTATTTTTTTTGGCTTTATAGGCTTGAGAATACGCTAAATTATGGTCTCGAGCGAGTTTGGGCTTTAGGATGCATGAAAGGCTCAAGAAGGTAAGCAAAGATTTTCAACCATACTTTCATATGACAATTTAACACAATTATTTTATTCCTAATTACAATTTAGCATAAATTAATAATGATGATGATGCAATATTTTACTCCTGAATTTGGGGAGAACTTTGAGTTATTAATATTAGTCTATTCATTACTAAATTTTGGTGGATTTATGTGTAAAATATTTTGTCAGCTTGCTTTGTTGTTGAGACTTAATAATCTAAGCTTTCTCCATTGATGGCTTATTCGAGTATTCATATGCATCTCTCTATGTTTATTTTCGGTCCAACTCTTCTATAGGGTTGTAATTGGATATGATGAAGGAACTATAATGATAAAGCTTGGGCGCGAAGTGCCAGCTGCCAGCATGGACAATAGTGGAAAAATTATATGGGCAAAGCATAATGAGATTCAAACAGTGAATATCAAGACAGTCGGATCAGACATTGAGGTATTATTTTAGTCAATCATACTCTTTTTTATGTTATTGTGGAGATATGAAGATTACTTGAACCTCTCAGATAAATGACGGTGAAAGATTGCCCTTGGCTGTGAAAGAGTTGGGAAGCTGTGATATTTATCCTCAAGTAAGTATGCTCCCTTGAAGATGCATCAAGCATTACTATTATGATGGCATCCTAGATTTTTGCATTGGCCTTGCAAATTGGTCATTGAAACTTTCGATGCTGATGGTTGGAGCCCTACTGGTTTATGTTCGTATTTGGGCAGTCTTGGGAGTGGGCTTGCAATACCAATGGTTTGATTCAGTTCTTAGTTTTAATTATGTGAATAAAAATAAAAAATGGGTATATCCCCATAGATATTCTTCTTTATGCCCTCTTTGTTGACATACTAATGATTTAAAGCAATTTCATTCAACAATTGTTCAACAAGTAGAACCTTTAACAATATGTTTTCCCTATCTAATACAAAATCAACTATTTGTCTTCATTATTTTAGATTAGGACATCCATCTTTTGATGTCGTAAAAAATATGCATCCATAATTTTTTTATAAGTTGAAAAATGATTTTTTTTCATTGTGAAACTTGTGAGTTGGTCAACATAAATGAGTTTCTTTCTCAAACAAAAATGAGAGATGCCATACTCCCTTCTACCTTATTCATAGTGATATCGGGGGACCTTAAAAAATTACTAATATTTCAGGGGTCTGATGGTTTGTATTCTTCATTGACGACTGAACTCAAGTCTCTTGGATCTTTCTCTTAAAAAACAAATCCGATCTTACCACTATCATCTCCATTTTTCACACCATGATCCATAACCAATTCGGGGTAAAAATAAAGAAATTTTGTTCCAGCAATACCAAAGATTACTTTAATCAAATTCTATCATCCTTTTAAAAAGAAAGTATCATTCATGAGCTTCTTGGATTCACACCCCACAACAAAACGAAATTATAGAAAGAAAAAATGGCCACCTTCTTAGCATTGCCTATGCACTTCTATTCTACCACAATATATCCAAATCTTACTAGGGAGAAGCCCTTCTGACTGCATATCTCATAAACCGACCACCTTCAAAAACCTTAAGACTAAAAGTACCAATGGATATCCTGCCATCTTTTTATCCAGAAATTTAAACCCATAATAACCTCACACCTAAAATCTTTGGGTGCACTGTCTTTGTTCACATTCATAGTCAAAATAGTGGAAAATTAAATTTAAGAGCATTCAAGTGTATATTTGTTGGATATTCATCCACGTAGAGAGGTTATAAGTATTATGATGTAGAACGGAGGGGGTTCGGCCAAAAGAGGGGAAAAAGGGAAGGCGTCCACATACGTTGAATGTGTCCACATACAATGAATGTGTCCACATACGATGCATGTGGACTTAAGAAATTTCCAAACTTGAATTACTAAGATAAGGAAAGTGGAGTTATGATAGGTCTTTAATTAAATTCAAATTGGGAGAATTAAGGAAAGCCTCCTAATATAATTCATCCTATTTTAATAAAGAATTTCAAATTCAAATTAATTTAAATTTGAATTTAAAAACTTTCCAAACTTAAGATGCATCTAATAATGAATGCCTTCAATAATCAATTTGAAAAGTTGAGGGAAAGAGGAAATAGGAAGGGGGATAGGGCCGACGGCTAGCATGATTATGGGTGATTGATATGAGGGGTTAAAGGTGGCTATATTTAGAATCTTAAAATAGAAATGTGGATTTAAATCAACTCCTATGTAAAATTCAAAATTGCATGATTTGAAGGACTTCCCTAAAATAGTTTTCCTTATTTAGGAAGTAAAATTGATGCGGACATCCAACCGTCCATGCTAATCCGAGGAGGAGCTGAAGATCGATGACCGAGATCACTTTATTTTATTTTCGTTTATTAAGTGTATTTTAATTTAGTTTTGCAATTTCCCTTTTTACCTTCTTGTCTTATGTAAGCCCAAGGGGCGAATGTGTCTTTTAATTTCTCTTGAGGCCTATATATAGAGGTCCCTTCTCTTGTATTTGGATGATGGATTATTAATAAAAAAAATTTGCGTTTTGCACTTGAGTTCTTTGGGAAGAACGTTAGTGAAATCCCTTTGGGAGGGAGTCGGAGTTTCCACCAGCCGCAGGATGGGTTCAGACTCGTGGCGTGAAGTCCCTTGGAGAAGGGCAACGTAGTACCCGTCAGCCGCAGGATGTGTCCGGGCTCACGGTTGTATCTTTGATATTTTGTTTATTTGCTTTTGTTCCTTCTTATTACTCTTCGTCGTTATCTTCATCTTCTTCCTCCCCCCATCTCCGTTTGGCCGCCGGATTTCTAGCCTCACCCGAAACCCCATCTTTTCCCCTCATGACGGTAATCTCAATATCTTCATGGATTTCCATAATTCACCCTACGAGAAATTAGAAAGGATTGATTCAAATTTGAAATTCAAATTTTGAATTTCAATTCTTTCCAAATTTGGAAATTCTTATTTAGGAAAGTGTTATGCATGATTCAAATTTAAATTCAAAGAAGTTTGGATCTAGTCATAACCTTCATAATACATTTTTCTTCTTTGGAAGCTCCCCAAACATTGCCCAAATCCCCTCCCTCTCTCTCTGCATGCCGCCGGTCACCATGTGAGTTTTCTCCCATTAATGCCCCAATTAAAGCATTGATGGCCTCTTAATTTGAAATCAATTTTCAAATTAAGCTCCCCCCAATTTCAATCAAAACTGAAATTAAATTCAGATTTTGAAAATTTTTAAATTCAAATCAATGAGCCTTAAATCCCCACATTAATTGCTCCTTGGTTCTTGCTTGGGATCACTCTTTTATTACAAATGATAATTTTAATTTGGATTACTTTGTTCAAATTGCTCTCTATAATTTCCTAAAGTAACTCCATCGCATGTACGTTTCACATCACCCCCCTCATGCCCCACCTCTTGATTTCCTTCCTTATTAATTCCCTTGCCTTGCTCTACTAATTAATTCCCTAATCTAAGGCGATTAACATCAGGAATTAACTCCCTACCCTTTATCTTTGGAAAGATTTCCCAATTTCAGGAACCAGAATTTACATGAGCTCCTAGCCAATTTATTTCCTAAAACCTGATTTCAGGATTAGGAAATAAATTCATAATCCTCCTAACACCACATACGGCCTGGCCCATTGCTGGAATTCCTCTAAAATCTTTCCCACCTCTTAGATCTTTCCAAAACGCCTCCCGTTACTTTGGGAATTAATCTCCACCATAATTTCCTGCTGGCCAAAACTTTCCCTGACCCGTATACTTTACTCCCCTCCACAGATCTCTTACCAAACTCCTTTGGACATTGAGTATTCTGCCTTCTAAGACTGCAGCCATAGAATTCCAGCAACGTTTATTGTTTCCCAGCAACTTGGCGCTTCAAAACTGCTGTTGCTCTGAAAATTCCTGCAAAGGATCCTCTCCCTAGCAGAGCCTCCTACCCGTTCTACATAAAAAATTCAAATTCAATTGAATATGAATTTAAATAATTTCCAAAATTAAAGGGAGCTAATTTAGGAAAAGATTTGAATGCTAGATTTTGAATCTTGGAGCCAATGGATGGATGATGGCTGGTGACTTTGGGAAGGGGATTGGGCCGGCGGTTCAGTGTCTTTTGGCCTAGGGTTTGGGTGGAGTTTTCGGCCAATAGGAGAGAGAGATGGTAAAGTGGCGGTTAGGAAAATAAGGAGAATAATAAAAAAGAAGAAGAAAAAACTGCGAGCCTTGGACTCTTCCGAAGACTAACAGGTGATACGTTGCCCTACTCCAAGGGATTTCAAGTCACGAGCCTGGACCCATCATGCGGCTGGTGAAAACTTTGATTCCGTCTCGTAAGAATCTCACTAACGTCCTCCCAAAAGAACACAAGTGCAGAACATAAATTTTTATTATAATTCCATCATACCTAATACAAGAGAATGAGCTTCTATATATATGCTTCAAAAGAAACTAAAAGTTAAATTTGTCCCTTGGGCTTACATAAGACAAGACTCTTAAATAAAAAGGATAAAAAAGGAAAAAATGTCAAATTGAATCAAAATACAACTAATAAACTAAAATAAAATGGAGTGATCTCGGCCGTCAATCGTCGACTCTTCCTTTGAATATCATCCATCGTCAGATGTCCGCATCATTCTCTCGGGGTGGAAAAGAGCTCGACTTCGTTGAGTTCGCATCTCGGGCAACCATGCTCTGATATCAAACTGATGTAGAATGGGAGGGGGGGGGTGTCATGTAAACTTTTAAATTTCAAATTAATTGAAGGAGGGGTGTAATTAAAGCTTGCCTATTCAATAGTCTTAAATTGAGGGAGAGAATTTTATTCAAATCCAATTTGGAATTGAATTGAAATTGATATAAAGACTTTCCTAAAATAGATCAATTAATTTAGGAAATTATTTGAATTTCAAATTGTGGTGGATTTGAATTCAAAACTTTTTCAAGATAATCATTAATCTAATTTTGGAAAGAAATTTAAAGAGGGTATGAGTATGGGGCCGGCCAAAAGAGAGAGGGGGGACAAGGGGTGTCTAGGTTCAATGTATTTTGACTAGGGATTAATTAATCAATCAATTTCAGAATTGATTAATTAATTAAATGAAAGAGGTTTCAAAACATAAGTTAATTAATGAGGATGGATTTGAAATTCAAATTATATTAATTTGAATTTAAAATCTTTCCAAATTAATAACAACTTAAATAAGGAAAGATGGGTTTTTTTTTTTCGAGGGAAGTGGGGCTAGGAAAGGAGGTGGTTGGCGGGTGGGTGGAGCCATTGTGGATTTTGGCCAAGGGGAGGGAGGAGGAAGGGAGGGGTTGGTGTAGGCCGATGGTGTGGAGGTGATGGGGGTGAGAGGATCGGCTCTTTGGTGGAGGGCTTGAGGAGGTGGTGGTTTAGGAAAATAAGAAAAAACAAAACAAAGAAAAAAAGAGAGAGAATCGCGAGCCTTAGACTCTTCCGAAGAATGACGGGTGATAAGATGCCCTTCACCAAGGGACTTCACGCCACGAGCTCGGACCCATCCAGCGGCTAGTGGAAATCACAATTCCCTCCATAGGGATTCCCACTAACGTCCTCCCAAAGAACAAAAGTGCAGAACAAAGATCTTTTCTTAATAATCCATCACGCTAATACAAGAGCAAGGGCCTTTATATATATAGGCCTCAAAATAAAAGAAATTAAAAAAAGAAAGACAACTTTACCCCTTGAGCTTACATAAGACAAAACTCTTAAATGCGGGTAAAAACGAGAAATGCAAAATTAGATCAAAATACAATTAATAAACTAAAAAAAGGAGTGATCTCGGTTGTTGATCATCATCTCTTCCATTGAGTAACGTTCACCGTCGGATGTTCGCATCATATTATCAACTCTCCACCAAGAAAACTCTTGTATCTATTGACTCACTTTTGACGAATAAAAATTTCATTTCATTAAACTTGATCTTCAGGGGGAGGCTGAAATAGAGAAAGATGAGAAAAACGAGCTTACACCTCTTGATCTTCGAGCTCCACTTCAAACTGATTCACTTAAACTTGAAACCAAAGTTAGGGATATTGAGGGCAAAGCTATTAGGGATATAGCATGAGATTTGAAAAGGTATATTTCAGATTTATTAATCCAAACTATGTTTCAGAATAGATCTAAGAATCTGAACCGTCTCCCGAAATTGAGGTAAAAAGAAGATCACCTAAAAAACCTCCTTTGTACCCCATAACCAACTTTGTATCATTTTATAATTTCTCACATTCAAAACAAAAATTTTCTGGTTATGCTAAATGACATTCATATTCCAATTATATTTATGAGACCTTATCTGATGAAAATTGAAAATGTGTTATGAAAGATGAAATATAGGCCTTTGAGAAGAACCATAGCTGGGAGATCATCGACCTACCAGTAGGAAAAGACTAGTCAGCTGCAAATGCATATTCTCTATTAAATACAAAGCCGATTGTATACTGGAAAGGTACAAGACAAGATTGGTAGCGAAAGGGTGTACTTAGATGTTTGTCATTGACTACTAGAAAACTTTTGCACCTATGTCTAAGATGAACACCGTTAAGATCATGCTTTCCCTAACAGCTAATTATAAATGACATTTGGAACAACTGATTGTCAAAAATGCATTCCTACATGGGGACTTGGAGAAAGAAATATTTATGGAGATTCCACCATGATTCAAAAAGAATTTTGTGGGTGACAAAGTGTGTAGGTTAAAAAAGGCTTTATATGGGCTTAAGCAGTCACTGAGAGCTTGGTTTGGAAGATTCTCAAAGGTTATGTTACTCAATGGATATCGACAGAGCCAAATGGACCACACACTATTCTTCAAGTACTCAGACTTAGGGGAGCCACAACTTTGTTAGATTATGTGGTGATATCATCTTGATTGAGAATGATAAAAAAAGGAGAAATTGATTCTATGGAAACATTTTGTCAAGAAATTTCACATGCAAGCTATAAGAACATAAATAGATAGATTGAAATATTTGCTAGGAATTGAAGTGGCCAATCTACTAGAGGAATCTTTATTTCATAACATAAATAGATTATTGATCTTCTTAAAGAAACAAATAAACTAGCTTGTAAACTGGCACCAACATCAATATAATCAAATCTCAAATTTGGGGATGCGAAAGAGGATCCAAACATATAGATAAGGGAGCTTACCAGAGACCTGTGGGGAAATTGATCTACCTTTTTCACATCAGACCAGATATTGCCTTTGCTTTAAGCATGGTTAGCCAGTTCATGCATGATTCAAAGTAGACTCACATGCAAGCTATAGATAGAATATTGCATTATATCAAGGGAAATCCAGGAAATGAGATTCTCTTCAGAAGAAAATGTGGAATAACCCCAGAAGCTTTTACTAATGCAGATTACACAGGATCATCAGTAGATAGACAATCTATCTCTGGATACTTCACATTCCTTGGAGGAAACCAAGTTACATAGAGGAGCAATAAACATAATATAGTGGCAAGGTTTAGTGTAGAGGTAGAGTTTAGAGCTATGGTCTTAGGTATATGTGAGCTACTTTGGATCAAGATGATTCTAAAAGACTTAAGGATCAAGTTGGAAGGATCCATGAAGCTACACTGTGACAACAAATCAATAATCAGTATAGCTCACAATCCAGTTCAACATGACAAGACTAAGCACATGATAGTGGACAAACATTTCTTAAAGAAGAAATTGGACAGTGGACTTATTTGTATTTATTATGTCTCATAAAAAAACTAGCTTGCAGACATTCTTACCAAGGGACTTGATAACCCTACCTTTATGGGACTGCTTACCGAGTTGAGAACGACAGATTTGTATTCTCTAGCTTGAAAGGAGTGTCAAATATCGTCCCAACCATCCCAGCTGTCCCTTCCCTCTTGATCCTATGGCCAGTATGGGGATTCGTGGGAGGTTCAGTTGGAGCACGCCAATCTCGTTCCATATTTGGGTGGCTAATTATGAAGGATTATATTAGTACAATTATGTATTATTTTGTAAATATTTTGTTTTCTTATTAAGATATCTTTTATAGATCTATAAATATGGATAGTTTTGTGTAATAAAGAATAATTTTCCCTCTCCAATTCTCTGAATTTAACAAAAATGTTATTTGGTGATTTGCATAGCAATGATTAACCTATGATCACAAATTCTCCTTCGTACCTTATAACTCAGTACTTTTTTTTTTAAATTTTCTCCTACACATGGCCTTCCTTACAAATATTAGCTGTGATATCATTAAATTTTCATAAATCATATTTTAGATGTTATAAAAAACAAGAATTGAAAGGATGACATTAGAGAAGAGATGAATGCCTTGGAACAAAATTACACATTAGGGATCATTGAGCTAACAAGAGAGAAAATACCTATAAGATACAAATGAGTTATTTCATTAAAATATCAAGCAGATAAGAGCCTGGAGCGGTATAAAGCAAGGTTAGTGGCAGAATGATATACTCAATCATAAGGAGTAGACAACCGAGAGACCTTTGCTCTTGTTGGTAAAATGAATGCAATTCACCTTCTAATTTCTCTGACTGACGGCCTATGCCAAAGATGCTTTCTTAAATGGGGATGTTAACAAAGATGTTTATATAGATACTCAAGCACGAATTAACAATTATTTCATTGAAAATAAGTTGTGCATATTGAAAAAAGGCACTTTATGATCTTAAGTGATTCCCAAGAGAATTGTGACATATTTAATAAAGTCATATATGGAGTGTGCTATAAATAAAGACGAGAAAAGGACCAAAATGGTCATTTGACTCTTTATGAAATAAGGACCAGAATAGTCCCCAACTATATATAAAAGACTATTTTGGTCCCTCAATTCTTTAAAGAGGAACAAAATATTCCTACTATGGGACTATTTTGATTCTTTTTTAAAGATTTGAGAGATTAAAATGATCTTTTAATATAGTTGAAGATCATTTTGGTACTTCATAAAAAGTTAAGAGATCATTTTGATCATTTCAAATAAAGCTAATGAGATCATACACTAATAAATATTCTATTGAAGAAAAAATTTCAATTTTGATTATATATATTGATGTATTAAAAGATTCATATTATGATTGTTCGATAAATTTTATGCTAGCTGTCAACTACCTAATACAATCTTCTATTTTCTCATCCAAGGTTTGGGACTGACAACGACAATGTTAAATGTAACAAACCTATAGATCGAACATAGAACCTCTAGTTCTTGAGACCAAAGCCCCTATGTGTAGGGAATAATGGAGGAAAAAAGATTCATGTAGCAAAACCCACATAGTGGGATAAAGGCTTGAGTTTATTGTTGTTGTTGTTGTATTATATATATTGATGATATAATTGTTATAGGTGAAAGGGATTATGCTGAAAAAAACTTGCCATCAAATTTGAAATCAAAGAACTTAACAAACTCATACTTCATGGGTATAAAAATTGTTTGGCATAAAAAAGAAAATGATGTTATGGATTTTTTTATATAAAAAAAATGATTGATTACAAAACTATGTAAAACTCTAAATGAACCAGCTAAAAAACTTGTCACAAATGAAGAGGGAACTGAAGTTGCATTGGACAACATTAAAGATTTGTTGGAAAGTTACTCTATCTATCTTGCACTCGTCAGACATTGTCTTTGTAGTCAGTCTCATAAGTCAATTTATATATAAATCAAAGGAATCTCATGTTTAAGCTGTTGGCAGAGTTTTAGGTATCTAAAATCAAATATTAGAAAATGTATTTTATACAAAAAAAACATGAAACTCTAAATTGACATCTACATTGATGTTGACTGTGTTGGATCACCATTAGATAGGAGATCCATTTCAAGATATTGCACACTTTTGGGAGGAAATCATATAACATAGAGAAGTATTAAACAATTTATTATCTCTCGTTCAAGTGCTGAATCTGAATTCAGAACAATTACCCGAAGTGCTGAATCTAAATTCAGAACAATTTCTCAAAGTATTTGTGAACTCTGTTATGCCGCCGACCCAAAGTGCTGAACAGCCCTTGTGCTCCCAAGCACTTAATGTAATGAGTTTTAGGAGGGAAAATTTGAATTAAGGGGCTGTTTAGGGATTTTTAATTAGTCCTTTTTGCTTTAATTAGGAGTTAAGGTGTGAGTTAGGGTTTCATCTTGAGATTGGCTGAATTCTTGAGATCTCCTTTTGGTTTTGGGCTCTAGGCTTTGCTAGAGAGTTTTGGAGGGTTGTTCTTCCTCTCGAATTGAAGAACAATTGTATCTTTGCTATTTTACTTCATCGTCTAGTGGAATACAAGTCTTACTTTGAGTTTTCCTTCAGTTTTACTCCGGATTTCTGCTGTTTTCTGCTGTAAACAGCAGTTTGCTATTGTTTTCCTGCTGTGGACAGCAGTCTAGTCGCTGTTTGTTCACCGAATTTGGTTAGGTTTGCTTGCGAACTCAAGTATTTCCTATCAAACTCTTATTGATGTAGAACAGGTACGAGGATTGAATCCTATGGGTCTTGAAGAGCAAATACAGAAGTCTAAACAGCAGCTTTTGGGTTCTTAGAAGTCTTGGACAGCAACTCTTCTTATTGGAAATCCCTGGACAGCAATCCAATAATGTCCAGAAAAGCCTGGACAGTAATGGGTCGAATTCCGGGGCTAGCCAGCTGGTGTGGGATTGCAGAAAAACTGCTGGACAGCAGTTTAACAGCCTCCAGAATACGGGACAGCAACCCTGTTCAGGGAAAAATCAGGCTCTCTAGCTCCGGTGACCATTTAGTTGTTTGAGAGGAAGCAGACAGCCACCACGAGCTCTCTGGATGCAGCTGGACAGCAATCTGTAATTTAGAGACAGTGGGACAGCAATAGGAAATTGCCAAGATTTCTAGATAGCAGCTTTGGTACTTGGAAAATTCTGGCCGGCCACCTACAATTGCTTAGGAAAGCTTGGACAGCCACTCAGTTCATGGGAAAACAAATTTTGGCTGATCCGTTGAAGGGAAGGAGGTGGAGTAGGGATCAAGAGCTTTCCTTAAAACTCTCTCCTCCCGTGAATTAATTCAAGAATTGATTTAATTGGGGTGAGGGAAGGAGATGATTTGGATTTAATTCCAAAGGGAGAGTCCTGATCTTTGGAAAGAAATAAAGGAGGTGGGGCCTTGGGAATTTCGGCCAGAAGAGAGAGAGAGGGTGAGATGTCTAGGTGCAATGAATGTGGGGGAATTGAAATTTAATTGAATAATCAATCTCAGATTTGTGATTGATTACTAATTAAAGGGGCTTTCCAAATTTATGCGATTTTATTTATGAAGGTGTTAGAATTTCAAATTCATTTTGAAATTTGAAATTCAAATTCTTTCCTAAAATATAAGTGGCTAAATATGGAAGGATTTGAATCTTGAATTTTAATTAATTTGGATTCCAAATTGATTCCAAATTAATTCAAACTAAATTAGGAGATCCAAAGTATGGCAAGTGGAGTGGGGTCGACGGATTTAGCCAAGCATGGCCGGCGGCTAGAGGAGAGATTAGGAGGAAATTAAGGAGGCTTTAATGCTTCCTTAATTTTGGGGGTTGGATTTAGAATGAATTAAGTCATCCTAATTAATTCAAAATACAATGGAGTGAAAATTTGAAAATTTTCCTAAAATAGATTTTATAATTTATGAAAGAATTTGAATTTCAAATTGCGGAAATTTGAATTCAAAGACCAACTAAATTATGGCAATCCAAAATTAGGAATTATCCAAATTAGGCAATGGGGAATGGGAGAGGGTGTGGCTGGCGGTTTGAATGGGGCGGGTAAGGGGCCGACGGCAAGGTGGAGATGGAGATGACGTGATGGTGGAAGTAGGGGGAGGATGAAGATGACGACTAGGAACAACAAGAAGGAACAAAAACAAAAACAAAAGATAAAAGATAAAACCGCGAGCCTTGAACTCTTCCGAGAATTGACGGGTGATACGTTGCCCTTCTCCAAGGGACTTCAAGCCACGAGCCCGGACCCATCCTGCGGCTGGTGGAAACTCCGACTCCCTCCCATAGGGATTTCATTAACGTTCTTCCCAAAGAACACAAGTGCAAAACACAAATTTTTTTATTATAATTCCATCATACCTAATACAAGAGAATGAGCCTCTTATATATATGCCTCAAAAGAAATTAAAAGATACATTTGCCCCTTGAGCTTACATAAGACAAGAGGGTAAAAAAGGGAAATTATAAAATTAAATCAAAATACACTTAATAAACTAAAATAAAACAAAGTGATCTTGGTCGTCGATCTTCAGCTCTTCCTCAGATAGGCATGGACGGTTGGATGTCCGCATCACTTATGGATTATAATTATATTATAAGATTTAAGATTAAATGGGAAGAACCTAAAGGGATATACAATGATCATAAGTCTATTATTAACGTGGGCTATATTCCAGCACTATATGATTGAACCAAACATATAGATGTGGATAGATATTTCATAAAAGATAAATTAGAAACTGTGTTAGTTTATTTCGTATGTTCCATCAGGAAGTTGACTTGCTGATATATTATCGAAGGGCTTTGCAACCCTACGTTTTAAAATATTGTAAGCAAATTTGAAATGATAGATATCTATTATCCAGTTTGAGGGGGAGTGTTGACTGACTGATAATATTGGCTAAATAGGAAGAAATAAGCCACATATTCATGAATTATATTAAGTAATAAATATGCCATAGATCCATGTGCACATAAGAAAGAGGTGGGCCACAGATGCTCCCACCAACTGAAATTGGAAGGCTAAAGTGTTCGAACAATAGTTTTTAATTTTAACATTGTTGTAATTAGTATTTCTCTTTAAAGATTGTATGGTTTGCCTTTATTCTCTAGGTAGTTTTAAATACCCAATGAAGGAATAAACAAATCAAACTTTCTAGCCACTTCCTAATGTGATTTAAAGTATACAACTTAATGGTTTGTGCTTGAGAACTATGAAGTATAATACTTCTAGAGATATATTATAGTGTGCTACGCACATTTTCAAACTCTTAAACACTTCAGAATACTATGCTGAACAAGCTATTTGACATATCTAAATTTTTACTTAAAAAAAAAAAAAAGAATAGAACTTCTTGGACACTTTGTTAGCGTGGACATGGATACATGTTGGATGCACATTATGCCAATCCAACTCAGTTATATATAAAATCTATCTCATTCACAAACATAAACTTCATGTATTTATTTATTTATTTATCAAGTTATTTTGGATTGTCATATGTGTGGCCCATGACAATATTTGTGCTTTATAGATAACAGTTCATGCCTTGCAGCCCTTGTTAATATTTGTTCTTCGTAGTTAATAGTTGGAAGTCTTAAGGTTTAAGAGTTTTTATTGTTAGATTTAATATGAACTTTGTAAAATCATATAGCATGACACACTAAATTTGTTGTTCATAAGCTTATCTCTAAGAACTATTTTAAATTGAGAAGAAATTTGAGAAATAAAATAGAAATAAATTGTGACGCATTTAACTAGAAATTCAGGATTAAAAAAGCTACCTATATGCTTTGATTCACGCACTTATCAATAATAAAATTGTATCAAATTTGATTAAAATCAATTACAAGCTAATAAAAAAATATATAAGAAATTAGGAAAAGAACAATATTCACTAAAAAACAAGCCTCTTACACAATTAGATAAGCTCTAGCAAACAGAATTTAATTATGAAAGTAGAAGGAATCTGCGATCCAATTATAATTTTATTGAAGAAGCAATTAATACTTTTATATTAACAATTTTTCTTGGAATTCCTTGTCCTTTTATAACAATAGAAAAGAAATCATAGAAGAATCATCTTAAAGCTGCTAAACTTTAATAGGAGAGTAGAAAATCCTACTAGAGTTTGATAACAAGGGTGAAAAATTGCTGAAGTCCAATGATAACATAAAAAAGACACAAAGACTACAACAACAACAACAACAACATCAAGCCTTCATCCCACTACGTGAGGTCGGCTACATGAATCCTTTTTCTCCATTGTGTCACATACAAAAGACACAAATACTACAACAACAACAACAACAACAACATCAAGCCTTCATCCCACTACGTGGGGTCAGCTACATGAATCCTTTTTCTCCATTGTGTTCTATTAAAGGTCAAATTCTCATTTAAATCTAATAAAGAAAGGTTATTCCTAATATTTTATAACCAAGTCTTTTTAGGTCTGCCTCTACCTTTCTTAAGATAAGTCAAATCTAATACCTCTACTCTCCTAACCGGGTCATTGGAAGGCCGCCGTTTTATGTGACCAAACCATCTAAGGCGACTCTCTCTAATCTTATCTTGTACTAGAGCTACTCTAACCTTTTCACATATATGCTCATTTCGTATCCTATCTCTAAGGGTAAAGCCACTCATCCACCTGAGCATCCTCATCTTTGCCACACTTAACTTAGTATTATGCTTCTCTTTTAATGACCAACATTCAGCATCATAAAGCATTGCAGGCCTCACTACCATCTTATAGAATTTTCCCTTAAGTTTGAGGGGTAATTTTCTATCACACAACAAGCCTGATGCATTCCTTCACTTCAACCATCCAACTTGAATTCTGCTGATAATATCCCCATCTATTTCACCATCACTCTGAACAATAGATCCAATATATCTAAAACGTGTACTGTTATTAATGACTTGGTCGCCCAAAGTCACAATCCACACAAATAGTGCAAAAAAATACATTTGTATCATCAAATTAGTTTACTCTTAATGTTTAGGTTAGTTGAGGTTGAAAAAATATCTTGAACTATTAGACTCTTTCATGCACCTTTGATCCTCTATAACTGAAATCATTTGGACTTAAGAGGCCTTTGTCTTTGAGGTTTTGAGTGTTTTCGGTGTAGAAATCATAATATTCACTTGTTTGCTTCAACTATAGATTACATTTGATACAAATCTCTTTCATTTGTGTCTCGGAACATTAATGAATCATAGCTTGAAGGGCATGCATTTTCACACAGCTAATGTTTAACATTATCCGAGAGGCCCTTATGATAATGATGGGCTAATTTATTGGTGTGAAATGATATTAGTAAAATATTATTGACATGGATATTGCAAGTACTTGTAAAAGTAGGGCTAGTGAACCGCAATGGCGCAATGTATTCAAATTGCTAAGCCTAATGCAATGTTGAAGGATTATTTTTTGCTTCAATATGCAAAGTGCAAAGCGAAGCGACACTTCTATTAACTAGAGAGTTCATGACTTTTATATCATTTATGTATATATTATATGCATATAAATTGTTAATCAACTAAAATTAAACCACATAGGCAATAATTAAAAATAATATATATATATATATATATATATAATGAAATATTAAATGAAAGTAATTTCTAGCGATTTACAAGTAAAAAAAAAGTTAGAAGACAAATAATAATGTGATGTTGGAATACTTAAAAAAAAAGTCATGAGATTGAGCAACCAACTAGGGAATAGGGATCAAAGGGAGACAATTTGAGGCTAGAGAGAGTGCACATGTGGCATCAAGAAGCATTATTGAGAAGAATCCTATGAGCTAAAAATGGCTAGTGATAGCAGTAAGTGCCAACGAGAGGTGTATAAGAAAACAAGTGGGCAGGAGAGTGTGACGAGAAGAACCACCTAGAAGCGAATAGCTCTGGTAGGATAGAATGGAGAGCCAATAAGCAATTGCTCGATGACTATGAGAAACAATGAGAAGCAAATGTTTGTGCTTAGTTATTGATGTAGATGCTAAACCAAACTATGGAATTTGAACTAGGATATCATTATGATACGAAGAGAGTACAATGATACAATGCAAAGCAGTGAAGCAATGCAAAATGCGCATTTTGTTGCGAGCTTGCATTTTACTGTCAAGTGATCTACAAGGCCAGCACTTTGCTTTGCTTCAATTCACTTCAAAATGTGCTTTTAGGAAATTTGTTTGTCCAGAGCTAACACCTTTAGCACTCAACAAGAACAAATGGAAAAGAGCAATTCTTTGTTGACTGAAATAGTTGCGGTAAGGCTAATGATGATGTTGATGATGATAGGGCACTTGTCATTAAAAATTAGTGTTATTGTGACATTGTCTAAGTGATTCTTGAATGACTTTCCTATTTTTCCCCTGCTGCGAGATTCCTATGAAAACATGTCATCACTCACAAATTTTCTTTTCTTGACGAGCATTATCTTTTTATAATCGTACTATTTAATTCTGCTTTCAATTAGATGTATGCTTTACTTGTTGAACTTGTGTAAGGAGTCCTGCTTCAGTCTGATCTGATAACTATCAAGTTACCTTTTTTTTCAAGGTCTTAATGCTTCTACCTTTTACTATATAATTAGTGATTTTTGCTTGCTCAGAGCCTGAAGCATAACCCGAATGGAAGGTTTGTTGTCGTTTGTGGAGATGGAGAATACATTATATACACTGCATTGGCTTGGAGAAATAGATCCTTTGGACCTGCTTTGGAGTTTGTTTGGTCATCAGATGGGGAATATGCAGCTAGAGAAAGTACATCAAGAGTAAAGATTTTTAGTAAAACTTTCCAGGTCGGTTATTGTTTCTATCTCCAGCAATCGGCTTTAAACTTCAGATTTACAGTATTCCTTTTTATATTTATTATTGAACTTAATTTAATTGCTTGCTCTGAGCTTAGATGCATCATTGTTGATTATGAAATTGTAGTTTTTTCATATTGTTTTTCACCTCCCTTTTCCTATTGTAAACAGTGGAATTCTTATTTATTCCTGATCATTTTCATATTTTCAATTTAACCATACACGTCTTGGTATCATGAACTTCATATGTCCTAGATCGGTTATAACTATTAATGATAGTACACTACGCTATTTTTGTTAGTCATTTCAGTGTGCCGGATAAGATGCGTGCAGTACATTTGTGTATAATTCTTGATGTATCATTTTCATTTATGTATTATTTGGAATATTAGAATGGAAATAAATTTTGAAAACCGTGAATATTTAATATGTCGCAGTTATAAGGAACATATAATTCTCTTTCCTGATCACATTTTGCAATAGAAAACATCTATACTTGCATTAGATATATCAATTATTGACTTTATGTTAGATCGGTCCCTGGACCAGTCTAGCCGGTCCATCATGGACCGGGCTTGGTTTATTAAAGGTGGAACGGGAGTTTCGCCCTGCAGGGGGTCCGCTTCTCTAGCGTGGGGTCCAGCAGCTTCCTTAAGAGGGAATTAAGGTGGGATTTGGGAGGAAAAATTCAAGAAGGGGCTATTTTGGGATTTACTTAATTATTGTATGCTTTAAGTAGGATTTTCCCCTAGGGTTAGGGTTATCTCTGTTTTTGCTAAATTTGGAATGTTTTTAGGGTGTATTGGGCTCTACCCGTTGGCTAGAGAATTAGGAGAGCCGGATTCTCCTGCCCAATTGATGATCCATTGTATCTTATTGTTTTCGTCCCTATTTCATCAATTACAAAATTCTCCTATTATTCTTCTTTGATATGCTTGTTGAATTGATGTGGGAGATTGCTGAAATTAAAATTTAACCAATGTCTAGTTGCTTTCTACAAGCACTTTCTATCAAATTGGTATTAAAATTTAGAAGAGGGCGAAAGGACTTTGCTTCAAATGTGATGAGAGGTATACACCTGGGCATATGTGTAAGGATCAAATTCTTTAGGTTCTCACTGTCTATAATGATGAGGAAGCTGAGGAGGGAGGTGGGAGTAAGGCAGTGGTAGAGGAGGAATTGCATCTAAACACGACAAAGGTCTCCTTGAACTTAGTGGTGGGATTTACACCAAATCACACCATGAAAGTGAAGGGAGAAATAGCAGAGAAGGAGGTGGTGGTGTTGATAGACAGTGGGGCTATCCATAATTTCATCTTCAACTAGGTTGTAGATTAATTGGGGGTGAAACTGATAGACATATAGTACTATGGTGTGATGATGGACACTAGAAAGGTGGAGTATGTAGGGGAGTGATTTTGATTATATGGGGAGTCCATGTGAGGGAGGACTTCGTTTGGAGTTGGGGAGCACTAATGTCATCCTGGGAATGAAATGACTACAAACCTTACGAGATATCAAGGTTAATTGAGGAACACTAGCGATGGAGCTTATGGTGGAGGGAAGAAATGTGGTGATCAAGGGAGATGCATGGTTATCCAAAGCCATGGTGTCTCTTAAAACCATGAAGAGGACCTATAAAAGGTGGGAGAAGGATTTTTGTGGAGCTTTAGAGATTGGAGGTAGTGGGAGACATTTCTCCTTCAGTACACCCCCTTATTCAGCAATTCAACGAGATTTTTCAGCCACCACAGGGATTGCCACCATAGAGGGACTAGGGGCACGCTATCATCTTGAGGCAAGGGTGTCACCTATAAGCGTTCAGCCTTATCGCTGCATTAAGATATAGAAGGATGGGATTGAGAAGCTGATCAGTGAGATGTTGGAGGCAGGAATAATGTGGGCTTCAAAAATTCGACCCCGGCCTCCGCCCGAAACTATTTTATTTTTCTTCAGCTAGGGAGTTTTAATGGATTTAAGTTCCGGGATAAATTTTGGGAAGACAGATGGGTTTATAAATAAGACACTATCTAGAGATTTCGCCCTCATTTTGTGAGGACTTTATGATTTGAGTTCTGGTTTCCTATAGGCGCAAGCCCCTATAGTTAATTACCCCTCCAAATAACGAGAGAGAACTTTCAATTAAGGCTACTCGTCAATCAGATACGTATATCCGTAGATACTTAGTATCAAGCGTATAGTAGCAGCAATGGGCTTGGATTTAGAAATTTGGGAATTTGGAAGATTTGATATTTAAAATTAGAAATTTCACCACCTTGCACTTAAAGCGGATGGTGGGGGAATGGATGATGGACCCGATCAAGATCCCATGGTTCCGTCGTCCCGAGCCATCGTGGTCCCTGGTCTACTTAGTCAGAGGAGGTAGTCGGCCCAACTTGATAGAAGGATCCTTGTCGGCAGCCATGGGTTGTTTCGTCCAAGGGGACCCTGTAGACCTGGGTTGAATGTTTGTCTAAGGGGACAAATTTGAATCCACCTTAGCTATTAGAGGGCTTTGTGCCCTATCGATTATATCCTATTGATTCATATCTCAAGGATTTGATGTCATTAAGGAGCGTATTGGTTCTGGTCATAACCGGTATTTCGTGGTGCCATTTGGCGGCAAAATCACTCGGTTCAAAGGGCCCCGGGTCATAACCATTTATCCTGCGGTGCCATTTGGCAGCAAAACTGCCGGTCAGGGGACACGTACCACGTCTTTACTAGCAGGAGATTGTTTGAGAATGGATCCTAGTGATATTTTTGACTAGGCATTTAGCTCCATGTGAGCTGAAGTAAATTTTAATTTGTTCACCTTGGCAAACTGTTGCAAATGATGGATAAATTTTGCTTTAAGTATTTTGATGGATTTATTTTAATTTTAAATATTTTGGACTTGGATGATTTTGTAGAGTTTTGAAGTTTTAATGGGCATTTGAAAATTTGGGAGGCACTTGAAAGTGTTTGTGAACCCCTCCTATTTGAATTTTGTGGAAGTTTGAGGGCATTTTAAAATGGTTGGAGTTAACCCTTTTGTGTACCTATGTGTATACAAGCTACGGTGCATGTGCAGGGGTATTTTGAAATATTTTAGTTGTGCAGGTAATTGCCATTTGAATGCACACAACATTTCATTTGAGAGCTTATATACGCATTCTCTGCTAATACGAGTGTTACAGATCCGGTGGCGTAGCGTAGCAGCTTCTGAATTGAATTGTTTGTTGCTTTGTACATGTAGACTGTCGTGCACTACTTGCATGGTTTATGCAGGTAGATTGTAGTGCTCTAACGAATCATCTGCCTTTGCATTTGTAAATGCTCGTAGATGGTATGTTAGGTGCACGACCATCATTCATCAGGAGGCTTGCAAGCCTCAATAATCTTATCCAACTAAATATTCTGAACCTGGTTGAACTGAGGTTCATCCCATCTTTGAGATAAGTGGAGGTATATGGATGCTCTTATCATCTTCAGTTTTCCTAGATATCAGAACGGTTTTCTCCCCAAGTGTAGAACAAAGAAGAAATTTTGGAACACCAGGAAGTTTAGTTCGAATTTGCTCAAACATCTCTTCCATTATGCTAGAAGGTGTTCTCTTTCGTACATCAAGTTGTCTTCATACCCGACACACTTTGTAGCATTTTAATCACTGCTGTTGTAGGTGATATCTGCACTAGTGTCCACAAGGGTTCATTGTACTTACAATTATCCACTGTTGTTATCCACAAGTTGCTTGTGTGTATTTACGGGGGAACGTTGTATCCACTACGACCTCTTGGAAATATTCGTAGAAGAGCCATTGTTCCTACATCATATCCACATTTTACCAATCTCAGGTGGTTTGATGTACTTGTTTGCAAGGACGAATTTTCCACTATCAAGTGCTAGTATTGTCATCTCAATCTACAGGCATTGGTAGAGATTGTCGTAGGAGTCTATTACACCTGCATCATGTCCACCTTTCATCAATCTCAGGTGGGTTCGATGATTGCACTAACAAGCCCGTTGTGATTGTGGCGAATTTCCCTTCACCGCGAACAAGTATTCATATCTACAATAGATCTTCTTGCATTTTTTGTATTCCTCCTTCACGCATATTAACCAACGAATAATCACATTCGTCGTACATCTTTACTTGTAGGAGGGCGGGGTATTCAATTATAACCAAATGATATTGATTATAAAAAGACTGCATTTGCTTCAGCCTCTTCGAACACACCTTCACTGTTGGATCATTATATGTTGGGTTCTTTTGTCACTCGTAAATGAGCTGCATTGAACACAACAAGTCCTTTGTAGCTTTGAATTGTCGCTTATAAGTGCATTACCACATTTCCCCAACATTCATGTTGCTCATTACTTATGAGTAGAATGTATAAATAATTTGCTCATCATCATTTGCAAAGATTTGGCACATTAGTGGGTGGTGAAGTGGCATCGAACTAATGCGTCATTCCACTTGTTCATTTGGGCTTGATTCCAATAAAGTTCAAGTTCAAATCAATCACAGTCCCCTGCGGTTTATTATCATTTGCTTAGATTTAAATTCAATTAAGCTTGAGTTCATTTAAGTACAAGCTCAAATCAAATTTTATGTTGTTCATCTGATTTGAGTTCATTTGAGTACAAATCCACAAGTTCTCTTGCATATGATTCAAGTTTATTCTTTGTATATATTTGAGTCTCAGTTCAGCTGCACAAGTCTAAGTGCTCAAGTTCACAGATCCTTATATTCAATCCGGTTTGAGTTCAAAGTACATGTTCAAGTGCTTGTTCAGGATCTTCTGAAGTCCTTGCAAGTTCAATTTCATGTTCACTTGATATGAATTTGGTTCCAGTTTGATTTTATTTTATTTGGGTTTGAGCCTTGATTAATCGTTTTGATTTTGTTCGAGTTCAGGTCCTCAAGTCCACAAGTCTACTGTTCTTTCTCATTTGAGTCCAGGTTCTTGTTCTTTTGAGTTCAAATCAGGTCCGAGTGCGGTCGTATATTCACCCAAAATTTTGACAGCCTCCCGGCGTCTCCCTCTATTTAGGAGAAAACAACAGAAAATTGGGCCTCCCGTCACGCTAGAGAAAAGCGTGCACAGTAGGTGCCCTCGGACGAGGATACCGCGGCCATAAAATCTTTAATCCCACCACGCAAGAGAAAGGCGTGCATGGGTCTTCGGTACATGTTACAAGAAAAGCAGTTGTTTCCCCGCAGGTACAGAGCCGCGTACGGGTACTTAAAATTGTCCCGGCCATGCTAAGAAAAGCGTGCACCAGGCCTACCCGCCTCGTCGTAAGCGTCGCACCGGGTTCCCTCCCACCACGCTAGAGAAAAACGTGCATAGGGGGTTTGTCGACTCGACACGAACGCCGAGAACAGGATTTTGGGTCAAGGGTCGCTAACCTACCTCATCGTAGGTGTCACACCAAGTTCCCTCGCACCACGCTAGAGAAAAACGTGCATTGGGGGTTTGCCGACTCGACACGAATGCTGAGAACAGTATTTTAGGTTAAGGGTCGCTAACCTACCTCGTCGTAGGTGTCGCACCGGGTTCCCTCCCACCACGCTAGAGAAAAGCGTGCATAGGGGGTTTGCCGGCTCGACACGTATATCGAGGTAGGAGTACACGAAAATCAAGACAATACTTTTTTATTTCTTTTCTCTTTTCTTCTCCCTTTTTTACTTTCTTTTCTTTCTTATCAACAAGAATAATAATAATAATAAACTCTCCCTCTCCCTTTGTTTACTGAAGTCGGCCGCAGAAGCGCGTGTGGGGAGAAAACTACCTTCACAACCACGAGCTTCCGTTTTGCTTCTGTCCGACAAAAAGGGAGTGTCATCGAGTAAGTGAAGTCGGACAACAGCATGGGCTGAAGAAGCGTCGGACATGGAGAAAGTTATCCCCCACAGCTCACGAGCACACATTCGCTTCCGATCAAAATGTTAACTTCCGATCCAAAGGAAAGGGAAGTCATCGGAGCAGCGAAGTCGCACGGCCACAAAGGGGCCGGAGGAAGGAGCGCACGCAAGGGAGAAAGTTATCTTCACAGAGAGCGAGCTCCCGTTTTTGCTTCCGTCAAAATGTCATAACTTCCGACCCGATTGAAAGGGACGACGTTGGAGGAACGAAGTCGAGCAACCAAGAAGGGGCCGGAGGAGCCACGCGAAAGGGAGAAAGTTACTTCAAAGCCAGCGAACTCCCGTTCCTGCCTCTGATCAAATTGTCATAACTCTCGATTCTTCATGGCTGGAGAGCTCCCGTTCTTGCTTGCGATCAAAATGTCGCACCTTCCGATCCGACCAAAAGGGAGTGTCGTTGAGCGAGCGAAGTCAATCGGCCACGAAGGAGCCAAAGTAATGATGGGAAGGGAGGAAGTTCAAGAGAGAGAGAGCGGGAGCAAAGCAGCCCGAAGGCTTCATTCTCGTGGCCTTTTAACAACTCGAGGAGGAGATTGTGGGGAGAAGCGATGTCGACGTGCGAGCGGCGTGCGAGGGGTGCGGACAACGTGCGACGTGGGACGCCAGAGCAGGTAAGTTTTTTTTTTGGTTTGTCTGATTTGGGCGTGAGTCCTTGTTCTAGCCCAGTCTTACTGGTCAAGAAGAAGGATGGAAGCTGGAGATTTTGCATAGATTATCGGGCTATGAACAAGGAGACTGTGCTAGATAAGTTTCCTATTCCAATGATAGATAAGTTGCTGGATGAGCTTTGTGGGGCAATGGTGTTCACAAAGATGAATATAAAGTTTGGGTACCATCTGACCAGGATGAGAGAGGAGGATGTCCCAAAGACGGTATTCATGGCATAGGAGGAACACTATGAGTTCTTGGTGATGCCATTTGGCCTCACCAATGCTCCTGCTACCTTGCAGTCCCTCATGAGCAAGGCTTTTCGACCTTACCTTAGAAAGTTTGTATTGATTTTGTTTGATTACATTCTTGTGTACAACAAGTCGGGTGAGGAGCATTTGGAGCTCTTAAGGGTGGTATTAGAGATATTATAGGGGTATCAACTGAGGGCCAATCTGAATAAATGTTGTTTTGCATAGGCCAATGTAGAGTACTTGGGGCATGTAGTATATGAGGAGGGAGTGGCTGCTGATTAAGTCAAGAACGAGGCAATGCTGAAATGTCCTTTATTTAGGAATTTGAGGGCTGAAGGATTTCCTAGGGATGACTAGGCACTACAAGAAATTTGTGAGGGATACATCATCATAGTCTGGCCACTAACAAAGCAAAGAAGGAAAGTTTCTTTTAGGGAGAGGCAGCTAACCATACCCTTGAGAGATTGAAGCAGGTCAAGACCACAGTATCAATCTTGGCTCTATCATATTTCAACCAGATTTTTATTGTAGAGACTGATGCATCAGGGTATGGATTGTGTGCCGTGCTTATGTAGAATCAAAGACCCATAGCTTACTTCAGCCAGGTGTTGACTGTTAGAGCTAGGCTGAAGTCAATCTATGAGAGGGAGTTGATGGTCATTGTGTTAGCTATTTAGAAGTGTCAGTTTTATTTGTTGGGCTGGCACTTCATCGTCAAAACAAATCATAAGAGCTTGAAGTACCTGTTAGAGCAAAAGATGGTGATCGATGAGCATCAGAGGTGGTTGTTAAAGTTGTTGGATTATGACTTTGAGATTTAGTATAGGCCAGAGTTAGAGAACAAGGTGGCTGATGCCTTGTCCAGATGCATGGGGGAGTTCTAAGAGTTAGCTTTATCGATACCACTGATGTTAGATTGAGTGGGCTATTAAAGAGGAGAGCGGGCAGGATGAGGAGCTGGGGTGGATTAGGGCGGATCTTCTCAGGGAGAGTAGTCACCCTAGTTATTTCCTAGAGGGGGAGAGACTATTGTACCAGTGGAGGTTTGTACTACTATAGACTTTGGTCCATATTCGACACCTATTACAGGAGTTCCATGTGAGCGCTATTGGGGGTCATTCTGGCGTGCAGAAGACATATAGGAGATTGACAGCAGGGTTGTCTTAGAAGGGGATGCACAAAGATGTGGAGGAGATGACGACTAAGTGTGAGGTATGCCAGTGGAACCAATACATGGACATGACTCCAGGGGGATTACTACAACCCTAGCTCTTCCTGACAGAGTGTGGGAGGAAGTCACCATGGATTTTATAGATGGGTTATGCTGATCTGAGGGGTTTATAGTGATTTTAGTGGTGGTTGACAGATTGAGCAAGTATGCTCATTTCATTATCCTACGACATCCTTACACAATAGTGACAGTGACAACAACGTTCATCAAAGAGATGGTCATATTGCGTGGGATACCAGAGTTTATATTGTCCGACTGAGATAACGTGTTTCTTAGCTATTTTTGGAGGGAGCTGTTCAGGCTGCAGGGAATAATGCTGAAGATGAGCATCACTTACCACACAGACTGGCTAACATAGATGGTAAATAGGAGCCTGGAGACATAACTGCGATGTTCTGCTTCAGAGACACCTCGACCGTAGGCCAAGTGGCTAGCATGGGCGGAGTACTGGTACAACATTTCGTATCTTTCGTTTTCCTAATGACTCCTTTCAAAGTGTTGTACGAAAGAGACTCACCTCACTTGGTGCACTTTGGGCAGAGTAGCACACCAATTTCATCAGTAGAGCAATACTTGGAGGATAGGGATAGGGTGTTGGATGAGTTGAAAAGGCACTTGTTGAGGGCTCAATAAATCATGAAGAAGTATACAGATTAGCATAGGAAGGACATCTAGTTTGAGATAGAGGATAAGGTATACTTGAAGCTACGTCCCTACAGACAAATGACGGTAACTACCAGGAGGAATGAGAAATTGGCTTCAATGTACGTTGGCTCTTATGAGATAGTAAAGTGATACGGACATCAGTACAAAGATTTGGCACATCTATCACAGGAGGCGTCATAAATCGACAGCTATCATTTAAACCTTCAATTATGATTTATTTTTCTGAATTTTAGTTCTAAATTAATGTATTTCCTGTTTTACCCCTATGATAGTTTATTTGAGTGTTGTGGCCCAAGGGGCAATTTTGTAATTTTGATTTTTTCATATTGGGGCCTATGAATAAGGGCCTTAAGCTATTGTAAGCGGGATGGTTAATTTGATATGAAAATTTTGTGTTCCACACTTGTGTTCTTCTTGAGAGAGGACGAGAGTGAGATTCCTATGGGAAGGAATCAAAGTTGTCACCAGCCGCAGGATGGGTCCAGGCTTGTGAATTGAAGTCCCTTGGAGAAGGGCAAACGAATCACCCTTCAGTCTTCGGAAGAGTCCAAGGCTCGCGGTTTCTATCATTTTATTTTCTATCGTTTGTTTCTATCTTTCGTTTTATCTTTATTTTTGTGTGGTTCTTTCTTATTTCTCCCCGTTGTCATATTTATCATCTTCCTACATCCACCTTCACGTCATCTTCTTCCTCCTCCCTCAACTTCACGATCCAAGCTCCATACCGAGCCCTCATACCGCCGGCCCAATCTTTAGCCGCCGGCCACCATCCACCACCTCATCCCCATTGAAATCCTTGCCTAATTTGGGTGTTCATATTTTGGGCTGATTTCAATTCAAAATCATGTATTTTGAATTTCGAAATCTTTCATAATTTATGAAAGCTATTTTTGGGAAGTTTCCATTTGTAAATCCGATTTGAATTTCAAATTCAAAAGGAATTTAATTGGTTCTTTTCTTAATTCCCTAACATTAAGCAAATTCCATTAAGTCCTTAATTTAAATTCATTTGAATTCTAAATTCATTTGAATTTTAAATTCAAATTTAAGAAGCCTTAAATACTCTCATTCAATGCTCCCCTTATTCTCCTAAGCCACTGGTCCCTGTATGAATAAATGGAATTTATTTCATAATTTCATACTAAGCCTCTTTGGAAAATAATTCCTCCCTCTTGCCAACCGGAATTCTCTAAACCCAAGCCTTATCTCACTTTCCAAAATCTGCTGAGAGAAATTAGGAATTAATTCCCTAATTTCTCTTCCATAATCCCGTCAACCTCATTATAGATTTTCTGAATTGAAGTTTGCGAGACTTGCTCCCTCCTCTTGCTGAGCCGAAATCCCCTCATTTTGATTAATTCCAAAAGGAAAAATCCTGTTTGGAAACAAATCAATCATATTCCCCAATCTCAAGAACCGAAGTTTACAATAGCAAAAGCCTTAATTTATTCCCGTGGACAGCTCACCTCATTAACGGAAGAAATCCCCTCCTTTTCTTAAATCCCATATTAATTGAAATCTGCATTTAATTTCAGATTTCAATTAACCTCCCTAAACCTATTTTACTCCACCGTCAACCTCTCTCTTACTCGCTGCCCCCTAGTTGTCAACTTTCTACCTACTAATACTGCAGCCAGAGATTTCCAACAAGGATTATTTGCTTCCCAGCAACTTGAAGCTTCAAAATTGCTGCTGTCCTGGAGATTCCAGCAAAGGAAAGTCAGTGTAGTTTGCTGCCAGAAATACTGCTGTCCAACGCTCTCTTATAGCTGCTGTTTGGATTTCCTAAGCCATACAGCTTGCTGTCCACGTATGCCAGCAAAGATACCCTGCTGTCCAGCACTGTGGAAGACCTCAATTTGCTGTTAATTTCCCCACAGCTGACCACGAGATTCACCAAAATTCTATAGCCTTATTTCCTCATATGTTCTCCCTATTTCCTAAGCTCAAAACTCTGAGAATTCTCACAGATTTTGGGATGAAAATCTGAGAATTTTCCAAATTCTTCCTTCTCCCTAGCAAAGCAATTTTCGTTCTACATCATAAAGAGTATTGGAGCAATGGCTTATTGATTGAGATTACCCCCGACTGTTACTATACACCTAGTGTTCCATGTGTCACAATTGAAGAGAGCTATTGAGGATCATGCATCTAGATCAGAGTTACCGGGACACTGACAAGGGATTTGGAGGTAGGGTTTTAACCACTGGAATTGAAAGGAGTTTGACAAGGAGAGGAGGGGCTCAAGGAAGTGCTGATAAAGTGGAAGAACCTATCTAACTATGACGCCACATGAGAGCCATACGAGAGAGTGAAGCATCAGTTTTCGTCCTTCTACCTTGAGGATAGGGTGAGTATTTGGGAGGGGGCCAGGGGGTATTGTTAGACTGGTCCCTAGACTGATCCAGTTGGTCCATCATGGACTGGCCTTGGTTTATCATAGGCTCCTCTGGCGTGGGGTCCAGCAGCTTAGTTAAGAGGGAATTAAGGTGGGATTTGGTAGGGAAAACTCAAAGGAGGGATTGTTTTGAGATTTACTTAATTATTGTATGCTTTAAGTAGGATTTTTTCTCTAGGGTTAGGGTCATCTCTGTTTTTGCTAAATTTGGAGTGTTCTTAGGGTGTTTTGGGCTCTAGACGTCGGCTAGAGAATTGGGAGAGCCGGATCTTCTTCTCCAATTGAGGATCCATTTTATCTTGTTGTTTTCATTCCTATTTCATCAATCACAAAGCTTCTCTTGTTATTCTTCTTTGTTCTGCTTGTGGAATTGATGTGGGAGATTGCTGAAATTAAAATATAGCCAAGGTCTTGTTGATTTCTTCATGCAATTCCTATCATTTTCCTTGCTTGCACTTCATAAAATAAGTTATAGATTGATCTCATGTAACCGACTCCACATAGTGGGATAAAAGCTTGTTGTTGTTATTGTTGATGTATTGATCCCATGTAACATGTTCCTAAAAAGAATTTAATTATTTTTTTCTTATCATCGCATAGTGTATTAGATCTATCTTTTGAAACTTGATTTTGTTACTTAGGATCTGTTTGAGATGAATGCAGAGTTTTGTAAAGGTGATTGTGAAGCTATTGTGGGAAAAGTAACTTTTTGGAAGGCTTATGTGGATTTTATAAATATATTTTAAAAAATCAAATAATTGCTTTTTTAGAGCTGCCACATATTAGAAACTTTAAGAAGGAAAGGTAAAATGGGTGGTGATAAACTTACTAATGATTATTTTTATGAGAAATTCACTCTTACCATCAAATTGGATGGAATAGAGTTCAGCTATACTTTAGTCAAAAACACATTGGCATTAAGTTCATATTAAAGGGGATTATATGTGCATTATGATAAAGTGATGGGGTAAAGTATAATTACCCGTAGAAATTAACAAACCTAGCTTGTGGTTTCAAATGTACATTTTAGTGCTAACTACCTAACATACCCCTTCGTCCTATGCGTGGTTGGGCACACTCACTCAAATTAATACTCAAAAGTTCCCTTTTTTTGCTGTCCGAAATTTCTAAAATCAGATCGGATAGGTTTTATCTCGGTTTGCAGATGGATTTGGGCTGTTGGCTTTACTGATCTGATATGCATTGCAAGTTGTCTTATGTACCTCTCGGTTATGGGTATGTATGTCTTGCACAAGTGTAGTTGTATTTATGTACATCTTAATCTTTAGAAGTCATTTTGTTATCATTATATTAGGTTGTTTGCTTGATTTTTTGTGCTTGAATGAATTGGAGGAGCTGATTAAGAAAGTTACACTATTTCTATAGCACCTGTCATCCTTGTTCAATCCTACCTTGTTTCGAACCACACTTGGACAACCTTTAACATCACGACCAGTTTCCTATATAAAAATGCATACGTTATGCCTAAATATTTGAATATTCTTCATCTATTATTATTCTTTGGTTAGAGGCTAGTTGGAACAGCTTATATAAATTTGTCAAGGTTATGATTTTTTCCCTAGGAGAAGAAAAGTGTTCGACCAACCTTTTCTGCAGAACGCATTTTTGGGGGAACTTTATTGGCTATGTGCTCTAACGATTTCATTTGCTTCTATGATTGGGCTGAATGTAGACTGATACGCAGAATTGATGTGAATGTCAAAGTGAGTTTCTTTATCCTTTACATGCTTTTTTTTTTTTCCCGTAGCAGACGTATATGTTTCAGTTTTCCATTTTGCTTGAATCTCAAACTTCTAGTTTTCTGTATTAGAACCTCTACTGGGCAGACAGTGGTGATTTGGTTACAATTGCCAGCGATTCATCATTCTATATCTTGAAGTACAATGTAAGTTGATGAACTTACCATCAAAGTAATTATGATTTCCTACTCTGTTTCTTTATGACATTCCTATGAATTTAATTGTGTAGGATAATGGTTTGCATTGTGCAAGTAGTTGCTTGTATGTATAAAAGTGGATTCAGCTTGATTTTTATCCTTGCAGAAAGATACTGTTTCTTCACATGTTGAAAATGGAAACCCAGCTGATGAGCAAGGTGTTGAGGATGCGTTTGAGCTACTTCATGAAATAAATGAGCGTGTCCGAACTGGAATTTGGGTTGGAGACTGTTTCATTTACAATAACTCCTCTTGGCGACTGAATTATTGTGTTGGTGGAGAGGTAACATTCCATTGAATCCTTTGACATTGAAGATGCATGCAGCTCTATGAATGACCTAGTTCATAGATATAGTTGTTGTTGAAGTTCAGGTTACAACCATGTTCCACTTGGATCGGCCTATGTACTTGCTAGGATATTTGGCTAACCAAAGTCGTGTATATCT
Organism: Dendrobium catenatum; assembly: GCF_001605985.2. Taxonomy (NCBI): domain Eukaryota; kingdom Viridiplantae; phylum Streptophyta; class Magnoliopsida; order Asparagales; family Orchidaceae; genus Dendrobium; species Dendrobium catenatum. The sequence continues at coordinate 75,804 of NW_021319860.1, read as the reverse complement.
TATTGACAAGGAGTTCAAGTGAGTTATCTGGAGATATTCTGAAGGTTGTCTTGTTTTGCAATAATTGATACACATCTAATACTCTCTCTTATGCAGTGTTATAGGTTACACGTTGCTTCTTAGCTTGATTGAGTACAAAACTCTTGTGATGCGTGGGGATTTGGACCGTGCAAAAGAAGTTTTTCCATTGATTCCAAAGGAACATCTTAATAGGTATTGCTTGTTCTGCCATAAACTATTTAGTAGAGTACAATAACAACAACATCAAGCCTTAATCTCACTACATGGGATCGGCTGCATGGATCATTTTTCTCCATTGTGTCTTGTTAAGAGTCAAATTTTTATTTAAATCTAATAAAAATATCATTTTTAATATTTTATAACCAAGTCTTTTTAGGTCTACCTATACTTGTTTTAACATAGGTCATGCCTAATAGGCTAATACATCTACTCTCCTAGCTGGGTCATCGAAAGGCATACATTTTATTTGTCCAAACCATCTAAGGCGACTCTCCAATCTTTGTTGCCACTGGAGCTACTCCAACCATTCACTTTTATATTCATTTCACATTCTATTTCTAAGAGTGAAGCCACTCATCCACCCGAGCATCCTCATCTTCGAAACACTTAACTCAATTTTATACTTCTCTTTTAATGGCCAACATTCCGCACCATAAAACATTGCAAGTCTCACCACTATCTTATTGAATTTTTCCTTAACTTTGAGGGATATTTTTCTATCACACAACAGGCCCGATGCATTCATCCAGTTCAACCTTTTAATTTGAATTCTACTAATAATATCCTCATCTATTTCACCATCATTTTGAACAATAGATCCAAAATTTTTAAAACGCGTACTCTTATTAATGACTTGATTGCTAAAGTCACAATCCCTGCACTAGATCTATTACTACTAAAATTACACTTAATGTATTTGGTTTTAGATCTACTAAAACAAAAACCTTTATGCTCTAGGGTTGACCTCCATAATTCAAGTTTTCCTTCAACTGCCTTTCTAGTTTATCATCAACAAGAAGAAATTATTTAGGGGCTGTATGGTTAAAAGTAAAATGGGTGTAAAGTAAAGTGATTGCAGAGGTTTTGAAAAATTTGGTGTTTGGTTGGATGTAAAAGAAATGCAAAGTAAAGTAAAGTAAATGTAGTATAAAACAATTTAACTTATTTTTGAGGTAAACGGTTCTCGCCCAATTTTGAGCGAGAACTGTTTACACCTCAAGCAAGCTCAGCCGCAACTAGCCATCGCCGCTATTCGCCACCCTCCACCGGCCGCCACCTCCGCTGCCGGCGACCACCACTGCTAGCTGCCACCCACCGCCGGCCACCACCTTCGCCGACGACCGCCACCCACCGCCAGCGACCACCACCGCTGCCACCAGTTGCTGGCCGCCGCCGCCACCACCTCTGCCCACCACTACGGTTTGCGCCCGCCGCCGCCCTCTGGTCGCCGCCATCTTAAAACTGTACACTACATTCATTTTACTTCAAACCAAACAAAAAAAATTCATTCTCCCAAATTTACTTTACACTCATCTAAATAACTCTAAAGTTTTCCTTTTACACTACATTCCTTTTTTTAGCCAACCAAACAACCCTTATCATGGTAGAACTTTATTACTATTAATAATTTGTCAAGCACTCAAAAGCTAATTTGAAAAAAAGAAATTTTCTTGATTTGTTTTGCAATGATGGAGATTATCCTCTCTGGTTTACTGATGTGAGCCTTTTTAAATTTAGAGGGTATTTGTTGGCCAATATTGCACCAATATGATAAAACCCTTTTAGATTTTCTATCTTTCTGATAGGTCTAGTTAATTAAGTTTCTTGTATGTGCTAGAACTTATCAAATAAACTTTTTTATGAATTTATTTAATTTGAGGTTAATTTGAGCCAGCCATTGTCGTTGATGAAGTTTACTGTGAAGGTGTAAATCCTAGTTATAAATCTATTGTTATTGAAACCTTATTTTTTTTGTTTGGCAAAAATAATTCTTGATAAATTTTTAAAAATCAGGAAGTTATTTATGCCTTGGTTAAGCTGCTGTGGTTGTATTGTTTTTTCTTCAAATGATTGAAATTCTCCCTGCTAATATTGAAAAAGCTCTGATGCTCAAGTAATTTATTCTATGGCAAAAACATTTAATTTATACGATAATGACCTAGCCTCGTTGCCCAAAGTTAATTTAAAAAAATTGTTTAACAGAGTATTTTTCATAATAATTGATGCTAATGAACCTGGTGCATTTCTCATATTAGAACTCAGATGATGTAGAACGTCTTAAAAGCTCAGATTTTTAATGCAGATTTAATATACGATGCAAAATCCATGAACCATTCACACAAAAATCACATATAACATTAGATTTAATATGTGATGAGGAAAATCATGTAACATTCACACAAACTTCACATGACACGAACTAATAAGTCAAAATAATTTGTTCCTACCTTTGATGAAAACCAGAAAATGGTAGGAGTCAACTCCTATGAAAATTCTATGGCCCTACCAAAATTTAATGACTTGCATTCAGATTAAAGAAAGCCATGCACATTGTTAAAATTCATGATGTTCATGTGCTTCTAGGGGTATGAAGGCTTTGCTAGCATCACCCAAATTAAACTCTGGGTCATAACTAGATAAATGATATGTAATTATGGAGTGCATTTATTCATATAACTTTCTTCCACTATTTTTTGTATATGGTGTCAGCATATCTAGTAAAATACCCTTTAATTACCCTTTTTTTTTTCTTGTGTGAAGTACCTTTAAATTACACTACTAGTGATGAATGGTGTTTATTGAATACCTCTTATTTAATCTAGGAGGATTTGAAGTTCGTCATTATTGTGTCTGTGAAGCTTGATGGCTGAGACCTCTAGGCTAGAAATTGAGTATACCGCTTGAGCAAAGGCTCTTTGATCAATAAATTAACATTTGTTCAAGTTTTTCTTCTATTTTAGGGTTAATGTGAGAATACCTAAACTTCTTTACTTTTGGGACAACTTACATTCCAAATAAATCTTGTCAAAGACACAATACAGATTAAATTCTAAAGTTCACCCCTATCTTGCTTTCCATTAATAGCTTGATGTGATATTGATCTATTTCCTTAGATTCCAAACAAGTCTAGTCAACTATTGTTTGTGCTCTTTTGATAAATTTTAGTCCCCTTCAACTTGTTGCACTTGTTCTTTAACTGCCACCTTTCACACTTTGCCCCTTCAATATATCTAATTAAAATTTGCCTCCCTTGTTGAAGAAATGGGGGCTGTAGTAGCTGCAGTAGGGGGTGGCCCTCACCTCCCTAGGCTTGGGATAAACATACCATCTTGCTTAGGTTGTATATAGTTTATAAACTTCATCACCTAGGTTATTTTAGGTCAGTACATTTTAGTAATTTTTTTTATAAACACTATTGTTGCCAGTTGTTAGCTTCCAAGTTTTAGATGAGAAAAATGAAGGGTTGCATTAGGTAGTCGACAACCAGCATAAAATTTATTGAATAATCATGAAATGAATTCTTTATTATATTGTGTTAATGCTAGAGCGCATTGCATGACCTAAATATAGTGACAAGTGTGCAATGGCTACTACATCGACGCCTGGGTACAATGTTAAATAAGCAAGAGTTCACACATCACAGACGAATGTGGGCAAAGAAGCTAGTCCATGAAAATAGATTTAGGATAGTAATTTGGAATATAGGTTCTTCTATAGGCAAATTAAAGAAGTTAATAGATATCATGATTCATAGAAAGATAAATATTCTATACATTCAAGAATTTAAATGGGTTAGACAAAAGACTTGGTAGATTGATAGTTTAGGATTTGAACTATGGTATTTAGGCGTGAGTCATACTAAAAATTTGGTATGTGTGATTATAAATAAGAGTTTGAAGGATATGTGGTTGAATTTAATAGAATTGAGAATATAATTATAGCTTTAAAGTTTGTTGTTGATGCTAAGATTATTAATATCATAGGTACTTATTGCTCTTCAAGTAGGTTTGAATATATGTTTAAAATTAAATTTTTGGAATAACGTAGAAAATTAATACAGAAGATATATTTTGAAGGGAGTATTTTTATTAGAGGAGATTTAAATTGACATGTTGGTAGAGAGGTAGATGATTTTAAAAGTTATGGATTTGGAGCTACTAATGAAGGTGGTAGGACTATATTAGATTTTTTCTAGCTTATAATTTTATAATTGCGAGCACCTTATTTAAGAAATGAGAGGAGCATTTCATCACTTATAAGAAAGGATATAGTAAAACTCAGATTGATTATTTTCTTATAAGAAAAATATATCATTTACATTGCAAAGATTTAAAATTATTTCGAGTGAAAGTTTATATATCCATGATCGCTTATTAGTTTTTTACTTTAAGATAAAAAAACTGAATATGAAAAATAAAGTAAAATGTTGTCCTAGAATTTGATGGGGGTATTTAAATAATACCAACAAAAATATTTTTATTAGTAAAATTCAAAATCATAAGATTATGACTATACATGAGGAAGTTAATGTTATGTGAAAAAAATAACTAATGATATTAAGATTGTTGCAAATGATATACTTGGAGCATCAAAAGAAAAATTCCTCATAATAAAAATAGTTGGTGTTGGAATCAAAATGTGCAAGAAAAGATCAAAAATAAAAATAGATTTAGACGTGAAAAATCAAGAAAGATATAAAGAGGCATATAAGGAGTCTAAGAAAGCAATATGCGATGTAAAGAATTTAGTTTTTAATGATATGTATAATAGATTATATATTAAAAGGGCGAAAGATGTATGTATAAGTGAGCCAAGCAAAGAGATAAGAGAAGGATTTAGTTCAAGTGAAGTGCATTTAAGTATGAAGATCAAAAAGTGCTTTTATTAGAAAAGGATATTAAACAAATGTTGATGAGATATTAATAAGTTTTTAATAAAGATTGTGAGAATACGATTGACTTTAGTGACCTTAGCACCCTAAATGAAATTAGATTTTTTTATTTTTATGGGTGTATTAATAAAATCAAAGTTAAAAATACTTTAAAGTAAATGAAGTGTGAAAAAGCTATTGGATCTAATGATATTCCAATAGAGATGTGAAGATACTTAGGAGATAAAGGAGTTTCTTGACTTACAAAACTTTTTAATATTATTTTAAAAACTAAAAAAATGTCAGATGAGTGGAGAAATAGTGTGTTGATTCCTCTTTTTAAAAATAAAGGTGATGCATAAGTGTGTGCGAATTATAGAGGAATTAAGTTAATGTGTCATACTTTAAAACTTTAGGTTAGAGTTATTGAGCATAGGTTACGTCGTGATACTAATGTTTCTCTAAATCAATTTGGATTCATGCCGGGTAGGTTTACTATGGAAGCTATATATTTATTGAGAGGTTTGATGGAAAAGTATAATGAGAATAAGGATGATCTACATATGATATTTATTGATTTAGAGAAAGCTTATGATAAAGTTTCAAGAAAAGTGCTATGGAGAGTTTTAGAAAAGAAAGGGGTTAATAATGCTTATAATCAAATCAATAAGGATATGTATGCTAGAGCTGGTACTTGTATTCAAACACAAGAAGGTTGGACCAAGTATTTTCCTATTTCAGTTGGATTACATCAAGAATCAGCTCTAAGCTCATATCTTTTTGCTTTAGTTATGGATGTTTTTACTAGACATTTGTAGGAGCATGTACCATAGTGTATGCTTTTTACTAGCAATATTCTTGTTGAAAGACTAGAGAGTGAGTTGAAGATAAATTTGAATTATGGAGGTCAACTTGAGAGTAAAGGTTTTCGTTTGAGTAGATCTAAAACAAAATATATGGAGTATAATTTTCGTAGTAATAGATCTAATAGGGGGATTGTGACTTTGGATGATCAAGTTGTTAATAAGAGTACATATTTTAAATATATTCGATCTATTGTCTAGAGTAATTGTGAAATGGATGGGATATTATTAGTAGAGTTCAAGTTGGATGGCTGAAGTGGAGAAATGCATCAGGCCTGTTAGGTGATAGAAAAGTATCCCTTAAACTTAAGAGAAAATTCTATAAGATGGTGGTAAGACTTGCAATGCTTTATGGCACAGAATGTTGGTTATTAAAAGAGAAACATACAATTAAGTGTTGCAAAGATGAGGATGCTCAGGTGGATGAGTTGCTTTACTCTTAGAGGTAGAATGTAAAACAAATTTCCTTTGATGGTTTGGTCACATCAAATTTCGACCTTCTAATGACCTAGTTAAGAGAGTAGTTGTATTAGATTTTACCTATATTAAGAGAGATAGAGGTAGACCTAAAAAGGCTTTGTTAGAAAATATTAGAAATGACATTTTTTTTTATTAGATTTAAATAAGAATTTGACTCTTAACATAACACAATAAAGAAACAAGCTACATGTAGTCGACCCCACATAGTGGGATAAAGGTTTGATGTTGTTGTGTATCCCTGTCTTTTTTAAATATAGGTTATACCAATGGGTGGTTGATTTCCCTAAATGCTAGTCATAATATATATATATATATATATTTGCATTTGTCTCACAGATAATCGATGCTCCACAATCCTTGGGCTTTCCTATGCTACTATTTAATTGTGGGAATGGTAAGTACACAAAAGAAATAGCAACTACTATACGCACAACATGATAATGTATACATGATGAAAATAAAGGGCACTATGAACAACAGGAGTAATCATTAAAAATCAGTCAAAACATTTTACATATTTAACTTTGACATTCATTTGATGATAAAGCTTTTCCAACCCAATATTGGTTATGTAAATTGCATAAACCTATAGTTGTCATTCAAAAATAGTAAAAATAGTGTAGAAGAGTGAAATCATGGAGCATTTGAGGGTTATTTTTATACTTGGATCACAAGTAGCTCAATAGGAGTCGGATGATATTGAGGCATAGGTTATAAGATGGCATAGGAGGAGGTTGTGAGAGTTAAGATGACATTTCTTTGTTATCGATTATCAAAATAACTAGGGCAATTTCATATGTAATCACGTGCCAAACCGAATGCTACATTTCTAAAAGCAGGCAATGGGGAATTGGGGAAAATTCTTAAGTTGACAAATTTTCATTTGGACAAAAAAAAAAAAATTGTGAAAGAACCTAAAAACCAAAGAGCCAAACATCCTTGCTGCGCAACAATAAAAAAGCAATCCTAAAGAAATGTTTGAAATGGAGAAATGCCTTAGAAGTAGTATATTATATGAGAATATCATTGAGAACTGAAGGTAAGTTTTCTATGGTTGCAATCAATTAGGTTTATGCTATATTAGATATGAGTGTTGGACAGCAAATAAGTTATTTACTGTCAGGCTTAGTATGTACTCAATTAGATTTAAAATATATATGTTGCAGAACTAAAAATTATTGAGCGAGAATTATTTATATTAGTGATTTTGTGCCGGTTTAGAAGTATAACATATTGAAAATAAGGCAATGGAATTACACTTGGGGAGCTCGAGTATGTACAACTCAAGGTAGATAAATGTAATTAATGTGAAAGATCATCAAAATAAACAAAGGTATACTAAGCAAAATATGGCTAGAAGTTGGGTAGAAAGACATGCACAAATCAGAATAAACCTCATCTAGCGGTTAATAGCAATGCACACTAGACGAGGCTTCGGAAAGTCTATCCTAAATAGTTCGATAAGATTAATAATGATGATAATAATTTTAATGTCTTTTTTTATTATTATTATGTTGTGATTATCAGTATGTCTTGGAATTCCTTTCTTAAATTTGTGTTTGTTAAATTTATTTGGCAGTGTGGCTCACTTCTTAGAGTCTCAAGGCATGCTAGAGGATGCTTTAGAAGTGGCCACAAATCCTAATTATCGTTTTGATTTATCAATTCAGTTGGGAAAGTTAGAGGTTGCAAAGGTATGTCTTTAATGAAGTTGAATAGAGGATAATTCGTTTGGAATTTATTTTAGAGGACATGTCTGCATCAGATTCTCCTTCTAAGGCACTTGGTTATGCAGGCAATTGCAGTTGAATCACAAAGTGAGTCCAAGTGGAAACAGCTTGGAGAATTAGCCATGTCTACCGGAAAGGTATCCTGCATATTTTAAAATTTTTGGACATTTCATCTTTTCATTTTTATTGCTTTTATCAAGATACCTTTGCCGATCTGCCTTAATATTTGTTTGTTTTTTGCTGGCTTTAAGTAGATAAACATCAACTTCTATGAAATATATTTTGATAGAACAAGCATGTTGATGTAGGACTAAATGCATATGCTGATGTTTTGCTTTTGAAATTATGTCTTTGAAAGAGCAAGAGCAATTAGTCAACTTTCTTGATTTAAATGGTGATTGAAAACAATAAAGCAATGATTTAGATCCGGCAATAGTTTATGGAACAAAGATTTAGAACACAAAATAACCAATCAAATCAGATTTTGCTTAATGTGGGGTTTTCGAAAGAAATCCCTTAATTACCATTTAGAATAATCACTACTTAAGATCCCTAACTCTCACTATTTATAACTGGTTAAGCGAAGAAAGCTTGCATGATCGTTGTAATGCCACAATTGAGAATGACTTGGAAGGAATGTGATTCGAGAGAGAGTTCACCTTGATCAGGAGTTGGAAGAAATTTGCGATTGAATAGGAGGTTGTCGTTGATCGATAGCGGTTGCAAGGGAGAAGAGGATTCTTTCCACGTACTCTTCAACGGAGTGGTCGTTCTCAAAGTCGATGCTGAAGAACGGAGACCGAAGGATGTCAATCAACCCTTTAGAATTATGTTGGAAGATCATAATGAACATTATAATGAGATATATTATAAATTATTCTAAAAAGGTGAAGTAGATTTAGCTCTAAAGAAGATTCATAAAAAGAAGGATTTAGTTTCACTTGGGATACCTATTGTGATCTAGAAAGTTGCGTGGATTTTGTAGTTATTTGGTTAATTTTTTTTTTATAAACTTTTGAATATTGAATGGATGCGAAATAATATGGGATGAAACATTTTGGTCTAAATATTTAAGGGCAAAGATCGTGTTGAAGATTGTGTTGAAGATTGTGCAGACAATAAAGGAATCAGTTATGAGTCATATGATGAAACTATGATAGAGATAATGAAACATAGGCTTGTTAAAAATTACTTCTATTTTATAGAACAATTTTGATTTCATGCGAGGAATATCTCTTATGGACCATGGTAGTAAATTTTGTGTTGAGGTAATTAATAACAAATTATAGAGAGTAAATAAATGATATTTATATAATATTTATTAATCTTGAGAGGGCATATGGTCAAATACCACAAGAAATAATTTGGTGCACATTATGGTGCCTATTAGCAGAGTAGATAAAATTAGTGTTAGAGGATTAGAAAGAAAAAGTGGTAGACTTAAGGTTACCTGGGACAAAAGTTGAGCAAAATGATTTGGGAATAATAAGCTTTAACTCGGACAACAATTACGTGGAATGAATGGAAAATGAGGATTTATAAAGCTTGCACCAAATAGTTTGGATAAAACTAATGATATTGATGAAGCTTTTTTTTAATGCAGTTAGAGATGGCTGAGGATTGTTTATCAAATGCTATGGATTTCAGCGGCTTATTACTTCTTTATTCTTCTCTTGGAGACGCTGAAGGAATTAGAAAACTTGCAAGTCTCGCTAAAGAGCAAGGGAAGAACAATGTTGCCTTCATATGTTTATTTATGCTTGGTAAATTGGAGGACTGTATTCAATTGTTGGTAGAGAGGTAGTTCTCTATATAGTATATGCATTTGCGTTTACTCTTGTACATGCTCGATAGCTTTATAAAAAGAAAAAATCTTTTCAACTTTTCTCTCTGTGATTTTGCAATTTCTTGGCAGTAACCGTATACCTGAAGCTGCACTGATGGCGCGGTCCTATCTTCCAAGCAAAGTCTCCGAGATTGTGGCAATATGGAAAAGTGAACTCAATAAGGTTTGCTAATGTTTATTGTTTTATCAGATATTAAAATTTGAAAACTTCTAGTTACTTTGTCTACGTCTAGCTATTTGAATTACGCCAGTTGAAAAATTTTCTCATCTTTTCCTAGATTACCTGAAATAATTCTTTTCATAGGTTTCTTATGTTCCAGAACCTTTCATAATTTGTTGTTACTTCCTATATTATGCAGGTCAACCCCAAAGCTGCAGAGTCATTGGCAGATCCTGAGGAGTATCCAAACTTATTTGAGAATTGGCAGATTGCTCTTGCAGTTGAGTCTAGCCTTGCCAGTAAAAGGTGCCTTCTCCTTGATTCTCGAAATTAAGTTCTCATGTTCAAAGCTCTGAACTTTTTGTGATGATGCTGGAAGATGGTACCATTTATAAGATTCTATTGGCGATTGTGGTTACATCTTACTTGATTGGTGGGTTTATAGATGTAAAGAATTTTGAGGGCTGGATACTTTCTCATTCTCATTAAAATTGTATGGCAGATTCTACTTAAGATTAGGAGAAAATGGAAGACTTTTCACATTTTTTTTTCTTTTATTGTAATAACTTCTGGTTGAAGCATAATATTAAGTTAAGTGTTGCAGCGATGAGGATGCCCAGGTGGATGAGTGGCTTTACTCTTAGAGACAGGATACGAAATGAGCATATACGTGAAAAGGTTGGAGTAGCTCCAGTGGTAGATAAGATTAGAGAGAGTCGCATTAGATAGTTTGGTCACATAAAATGTCGGCCTTCTGATGACTCGGTTAGGATAGTAGATGTTTTAGATTTAACCTATGTTAAGAAAGGTAGAGGTAGACCTAAAAAGACTTGGTTAGAAAATATTAAAAATGACATTTCTTTATTAGATCTAAATGAGAATTTGACGTTTAATCGGACACAATGGAGAAAAAGGATTCATGTAGCCGACCCCACGTAGTGGGATAAAGGCTTAATGTGTTGTTGTTGTTGATCGTAATAACTTCTGGTAATTTCTTCTTATTTTTAGAATTAATATTCCTATTTCCTTAGTATTATTCCACTTGTACCAGCTTGGCATAACGTTGTTAGTAAACTTTGTTCTGCGTCAACGCTTGCCTATACATGGATACGTCTGGCATTTTATTTTGCAATTATTTCTGTTTTTACTATTTGCTTTTGGGAAAAAGTTCAAATTATTGGTCATTAAAACTTAAGCTTCATTTGGAAATTCAGTTCAGCACATATTATTGTTGGCGCATTTTTTTTGAATGTATTGTGATTAAAACAGGGGTGGATATCCTCCTGCGGAAGAGTATTTAAATCATGCTGAGGAGACAAATATTAATCTAGTGGAGGCTTTCAAAAACACTCAAGTTGATGAAGAAGGGTTGCTAGGTGAATACGGAGACTCGGATTATGCGGTATGTGTGCATTAAAACAGTGATTGTTGATTACTGCTATGTGCAATTTGTCCTTACTACCATGTATATCTTTTTATTTAAGGTCCTTTGAAAGCATTGAAAGAAGTACTGGGCTTTTTATGGATCTTTTTATTTTAAAACTAACCAACTGGGTTGCTGACGTGACAATGAGCAGGAGATACTAACTTTTCTTGTGGTGTTTTTCTTGTGCTGTTGGCTGTTTGAGGGTAGAAGACCGAAAGATATTTGAGTGTTGTTAATGCTATAGCTTGTGTAATGAAATTTAAATGTAGGTTTATTTTACCATTTTAAAATTGTGAATTTACATACCTCGTTTTCTCTTGTTACGCTACTGATGCCCAACTTTTCATGCTTTCAATTCCATTTTTCATTTCGTAACATAACAGTTTTTTAACTTCAATAGATGTTTTTTAAATTAATTTATATCTCATTGTATTTTTGAGATTTATGTTTCAGCATGCACAATTTGATATTCTTTAACTTCTACAAAGCTACATTTTTTCAATTTGATAGAGCTTCTATCCTTTTTATAGGTATTTAATTTGGTTGGACAGTCGCTGCATTGAAACAGCTATAGCTTAGGAATATTGATGTACCCATTTTCTGAAGTCAATTTCGTGGAAGCAACTGAATTCTTAATCATAGAGTTCTTTTCGTTTTATATTTGCACATAAGATTACTTTCTCTTTTTTATTAAATCTTTATTGTGTATGTCGATTGCTTTCTGGTGCATAAGCACTCTAATATTTGACAGCCTTCGTCAATTTTTTGTATGTGCAACGCCTTAAAGTCAACTCAGGATCCAATTTTGTGTTCTCCAGAACTTTTTTTTTCGCGTTCTACCATGGTATTGAAAAAATTTTCAAGTGTTGGGTTAAGAAAATTTATTGTACTGTATACAATTTCCATGGCGCTCTTGTTGGAAATATAGGTGGTATGCAATTGATTTTTACATAATACCTCATCGTTTTGATGAGCCAATTGAGGGATGGGGAGGCCTGGATACTGTTTCTGGCATCTCGAATAATCAATTCATATAATACAGTTTCGAGGGAGGTAGATGTGTTATCAGCACTTGTTTGATTGCGTCATTTATCTGGGAAAGATTAAAAAATACATTCATCTTCATTCATATGGTAAAATTAAAATTTCGCATTTGAAACTAAAGAAGTTCAAACTTTATGTTAAAAGTGTGCGTGGATTTCCTGTAGAGATGAATCATTTGTATTTGAACTTGTTCTCCATTAATGTTTCTGCATTTCAGAAATTTTGGTAGTTCGATTTTGAGATTATTTATTGATGAAGAAACATGCAGGGAAGGGTAGAGAATAAAGAGCGTGCAGAACAGGAACAGGAAGTTGAAGCAGATGATTCTACCAATGGTGCTGTCCTAGTCCATCTGAATGATGATGAGGAAGACGGGGGTACAAATAACAAAGGAATCCCAGCAGTGTAAATGCAATTTTTGGGCAAATGTAGAGACAGTTTTTTTAACTGAGTAATTAGTTGCTATATTCTTTATTTTAGAATATTATCATTTTTTTGGCTTGTTTGCTACTGCTATACATATTTGTATTAGTAACCAGTTTGTAAAGTCGAATTAGTGCATTTGTGAAATGAGTAAATTAAAACTGCATCCATATCATCTAATTCAAATTCATGGTTTCAGGTATTAAGGATTAGATTTTAGCCAATCTTTCTTATATTTTGGCTTCCAAAAGTTGGTACCTTAGACTATTATTGAAATAATATATGGTTTTCAACATTAGATGCTGTAACTAACATTAAATGCTCTCACTGACATTGTCTTTTTAATTATGGCAGCTCTCACTCCAATTAAGTAAAACGACCACCCAGGATGTCCAGTTTCAAACATTCTGCCAGTATAGATCCAAGGTGACTAATACCTTCTGTTATTTCATCCGTTATCTTTTGTTGAGGCCTGTATTCTCAACTTGCATGCCTTAAATTAAGTTTTTTTGTAATATTATCTTTTGATCTCTAGATGGCGTGTTGCACTACTAGGAATTAATGAGGTCCTATGATGCACCGACATTTCTCCTCAAGGAGGCGTGCAGTGTCCAACACCGTGTCCGACACGACACTCACCCGATACTCCTCCGACACGTGTCGGACACGTCGAAAACGTGTCCGATTAAAAAATTTAAATACAAATTGGACACTCGTGTCCGACACGCTTATCTTAAATATTTTATGAATTTTTTTAAATATAATTTCTTGTAATTGGCGGGATTTAAACTAAATTTCTTATTTCCTATCCACAACACCATATCAACGTCCGCACTTAATACCAATCATCGAATATTCTCATTTTCATTTCTTTTTGGCAGTGAAGGTATTTTCATCTCCTCTCTCGGTGACTGATAAACGGCATCGACGTCTTACTATCAACATACTAATAATAATCATTTTAAGCACAAATTCTAGTTAAATGACTTATTATTTTCAAATTATTTTTAAAATTATACTTATTTAATTTTTATACACTATTTTTTAAATATAAAAACTATAATACCGTGTCCAACCCGTGTCCGTGTTCTATATTTTCAATAACTGACGTGTCCCGTGTCGTGTCGTGTCGTATCCGTGTCGCCGTGTTCGTGTCTGTGCATCATAGATGAGGTCATGTTTAGTCTCAAAACCTTTATATTTGCTTTGAGTTAGTGCACCATACGAATAATCAATCAAAATTTATGATAGACTAATCTCAAAGTAAATTTGTCAGCTTAGTAACCATTTTAACCAAAATTTGATCCAGATATGCTGACGCAATTTTTTTTAATTAATTAAGTAATTACATAGCCTATCTTTGAGTGCCAAATGCCTTTTTAGTTTTGGAGTGACAGTGTTATTATTATTATTATTATTTTTCTTCAGTTTATAGTGGTGCATTATTCTTATTATTTTTCCAGTGAGCTCTTGGCCTGTGTAATTCGCTTTAATTGTCGTGAAAATATGTTTTTTTTTTGCTTGGATCATCCTAAGCCTGCTTGGCTACTCACCCAATCCATCTCTGTTCTTGTTGGCTCCCAGAATCTACTTAAGCTGCATATTTGGTTCACAATATTTGAATATCCTCCTTTGCCAAACATTCTTTTTATATAACTAAGCATTTTAATTACATTGCAAGAACCAGCTGTCACCAACTTCCTTTGCTGGAATGATTTGCATAACTTATTCCTTCAAAGTAATGGTGCTAATGGAATGCTGATGAGTTCATAGCACCGGAAAATTTTTCTTATAAAACCAAAAGATGCTTGACAATTTATGAAAGGTGGTTTGTAGCCGTTGGATTTGCTTTGCGATTCACTTAACTTTAAGATGTTCTGCTGCATAACACAAATCTCGAAGCATATTCGAGGGCTTTGAACAACCTTTCATAACTTTTTTTTTCTGATCTGGAGTTTTATTTATTTTTTCCTTGGTAGGCCGGTTGCTTTAATTCAAACTAGTAGAAATATATATAGGGTTCTAGTTCCTTATTCTCGTTGCTTTATAGCTGGCACACGGTTTTTGGTGACTATGGTGGTTGAGAAATGAGATGTTCTCCCATAGAAAAGGTCTGATTGCATGCTTCCTTTAGGCCTTATGGTTGTCTTTGTTATCTTTGTATAATTATTTATCATTATCAAATGATTAGTTGTAGGTTTTATTTGGGACGGTTTTTTTATTGCTTCTTAAAGCATTTTTTTAGTACAAAATTTTTAATTTTTTATTAGAAAGTTGCTTCAATAAATAGTAAAAAAACCGTCCCAAATAAAGCCTAAGTCCATAATTTCGCAGATCTCTTGCGGTCACCCTTTTTTTTCAATCTTTAACAATAGACTTGCAACAAGATCACTGGTGTATTGATGAAATTTATCCAGTTAAGTTTCTTGAGAGAAATTTTTGTGATAGATACATATAGCAAATAAAGAATTTGTACACAGCTGTGTATAAATTTTTGATTTACTGCCTACATGTTCAAAATCTATATGCATATACTTATTTCCTTAAAATTTTATTTTGGACATTTTTCTTATTACTTTCTAAAAAAAGTTTTTTAGTAAAAAAAAAATTCTTTTGTTTGGAGGATAATGATATTTTAACTTTACTTCTTCCTATGTCTTGCACTTTATCCTCCAAACAAGTTGGTATGGCTCTTCGCCAGTCCTTACCATTAAAGATAATCACTTTACAAAGCTCATCTTGGCCTGTTGGTTGAGAGCTTAGGCTTTCAACTAAGAGGTTTTGGGTTCGAGTCTTTGTGTATGCGTTGTGTGTGTGAGTTTGCCTTAAATGACCTAAATATCTAAAAAAAAAATTGATAATCACTTTGAAAACATTGCTGCCAAACACTAAACTTAGCAAAATTGAATGAAAGAGAAGATTTGGTGATAGATGTTTGACATACTTCTTGCATACTCTTAAGTAGAAAGGAGAGGCAAAAAGTGGGGGGCAAAAAGGAGTGGTGGTGGTCTCTTTAGTTTGAATTTGAAATAGGAGAGCCCTAAAGAACATAAAAAGGGGAAGAAATTGAAAAAAAAAAAAAGTTATTACATGCAATTCCC
This sequence comes from Dendrobium catenatum, assembly GCF_001605985.2. Classification (NCBI taxonomy): domain Eukaryota; kingdom Viridiplantae; phylum Streptophyta; class Magnoliopsida; order Asparagales; family Orchidaceae; genus Dendrobium; species Dendrobium catenatum. Next base: position 59,840 of record NW_021319860.1, on the reverse strand, counting down.
ACCTAATCTCTATTATCGTTATTATTTGTTGATTTCATACCACAATTAATTGTATTCCTGATTAGATTGATTGCTAATGGGTAGAGTTGAGCTATAAATGGGCTAATTAATGGTCATTAGCTGGCTTATTTATTATAAAAGAAAAGATTATTTTAATTTATATAGTTATTGTAGGGAAATTATTAAAAAAGAAAGTTTAGGGGAAGTAAGAAAATAAATATTTTTAATAATTCTGCATATATATAATTGCAATGTACTTTTTTTTTTTTTTTGCGTATATAGCATCCTCATTTTAAAGCTAAATAAAAAATATCACTAATATTAATCTATTCAAAATAGAATAATTATAATATATTTTGATATGATTTAATTATTATAGTGTTATATAAGTAAATATTAAAGTTTATGTTAGATTTGTGAATGTATAAGAATTCAAAAGCATTTATGGAAATCCTCTTAATATTTCTGAAATTATCCAAGTCACAAGTTGGTTGACAAACAAGTTAAATTTGCTTTGAACTTTGTTTTTTAATTAATCCAAATTAAGCTTCGTTTGGAATGGTTTTTTTCCTACCTCATAAAGTTAATGTATATAAAGTAATTTTTAAAACTGTAGTAGAAAGCAGCTTCTTAATATAAAAATGTTTTAAAAGTTAAAAAAAATAGTGGCCGAATAGGAATTACGAAAAAAGTTTATATCAAATGAAGTTTTGGATGGTTTTCTTATTGATTTTTAAAATAATTTTTTTTTGATATATTTTTTTTAAACTAAAATTTTATGAGAATTTTTTCTAATCATATATATATATATATATATATATAAAAATATAGCAGTTCTAATTTTTCAAAAAGAAAAAATATTATCTTGCTCTTAATAATTTAAAAAAAAAACTTTCATACAAAAAATTCTACAGTAGCATTCATGGACAGCTATTAAAGTTTTTTAATAATTAAAGTTTCCAATGATCAATCATTTATTATAGCTAAGATCCACTAAACAAAACAATAACAGCTCACTGAACCAACTCCTTGATCTAATTTTTATTAGTTCGACTTTTTTTTCTCATATTATTTGTCTTTTTATTATTTTATGCTATCCCACACAGACATGCATCAGACTAACTCTCTGTGAAATTAAAAGCTTCAAATGATGCTCTGTTTATTTATTTAATTTGATAGATTCCCCACTCTTCTTTTTACATTACAGGAGTAGTCGCCCTCCACGAACTCAGCAGGTAATAGCTGGCAAAGAACTCTTCTACTACTCTTTTATTACCAGACCAGAACCAGAACCAGTGGATCCCATCTCAGCTCATTCTGCCGACGATTGTATTTCAAAATCACAGTAAGCACTAACAAATTATTGGAGAAATCGTCTGGAGATCAATCAGAATGCGTCACGTCAACGCTTCGCTCAGTACCGTGGCTCGATTTTGCTCGGTACCGCTGCTACCACGGCTCGGTACTGTTGATGTGACGCATTATAGTTTATCTCCGAACAACGTTCTGCGTTTGACCTCTACATAAAATAATTTCTCAAATTATTGACATTCTCATCTTGCTCTTTTCTTCTACCAATCCCATAGATTGTTTTACATATCTATATTAAAAAAAAAATCTGATATATAAATTATATGTTAAGGGTTTGAGATTAAGTGAAAAATTAGTTTATGAATGCAAAGAGAACTGGTAACTTTTTTATAATTATTATTATTATTGTGATGATTATTTTATCATTAGAAGTATTTATTAGGACAAATGGAGATTAATGGAGTAGTTTTTGTCCTAATGATTGCCATTATGTGGGTACCCACTCCCATTTTTGTATTATTCCCATCATTAGCGTGGTCCTTTGAACAGTATTGTTTATTCCTTTTTTTTTTAATATATATTTTGTTTTGGTTTTGTAAATATAAGATCAAAGATCATAGTCAAATGATGCACTTTCTTTTTGGTTTTCATTTTGTTTTTCTATTTGCGATGAAAGGGGTATTTTTAATTGAAATGAATAGCCGCATACCTTTTTTTTATATAATTTAAACGAAATATTTTTGACTTTATATTTGGGCATGATATATTTAAGAAATATTTTGCTGAGTCAAGAAGATTGGGACTGCTAAAACTTGCCGCAAAGGCACCATCACAGCTATGTTTGATATTGAAATATATTAGAGATGCGAGTGAGATAAGCTGGCTCGATCTCTACTTGTTAACGAGCTCGCGAGTCGAGTTTATCAATTTTTCAATTCGAGCAGAATTTCGAGCTTGTTCGATTATCGAGCTCGAGTTCAAACCGCGGAATGTCGACTCGATTATTCGTCGAGCGGCTCGGAAACAAGGGGCAGGCTGAGATGCGGAACGGTAGGGGTCGGACTCGAATCCTTACATGCGGTAGGTTGAAGTCGGAACGACGGGCCGGTCAAGGGGTAAACCGAAGCGTAAGCGCGTTCCGTGTGCGAACGACGGAATGAGCGACACCTGCTTGTGAATTGTGAAATGGAACGCTCGACGAGCCGCTCGTCGAGTTCATTATCATCGGCAAGTTGAGCTTCAGCTTGACTTTTGGGCTCAACTCGAGTTTAAGCTCGAGATTTGGCTCACGAGTCAAGCTCCACTCGACTCATTTGCACCCCTAAAACGTATATATGAGCGAAAACAAAATAAAAGTTTAGTTGTAAGTGTTTAATTCATTATATGCTACACTTGATTTGATCCTCTCCGCTATTATTCAATGTGTGTTGATTGGTTCAACTTAAGCGTACAAACATACAATCAATCAACTGTTATTTATTGCATGCATCTTATCATCTTCATAGCATCCTGTCCCCTTACAATTATTGAATTTATTAGGGTTTTGGTGTGACTTTGAACACTGTAGATTCTCCTAAAATTTTTCTATCTCTCAAACAATTTTAACATTTCATTGACCAATTGTATTAAAATAACAATAGCTCTAGCAAAAATATCTTAGTTCATCCTCTTGAAAACAAGAAGGAATAGCTATGGCTAAAAACAAGCTTTAAGCATAATTTAATTTAGTAAAAATCATTTCTAGTCCTAATTTGGATTACTTAGGCTTATAATAGCTAGATTTTTTTCTTTTAGAAACATGAGTATTTATCCGCTGCCACTCTAAAGGGAGCGCTTGGCGGCATAACTAATCCCTCGGCCGAACCTAGCGAGGTCACCCACGGGATCGGGCTAACACTTATTTTGCCCCACTAAAGAGGCGATGCCGTAGTAGAGGGGATTGGGGACATCCGATAAGATTGAAATGATACATAAAAGATTAGCATTTTTTAGCGGAAGGATGACATGCGTAATAGCTAGAGATTAATCCACCAATATTTTGTCATGTTGTGTGGAGCCCACACACATTAAGAGAAGTTATTACTCTTGGCTTGGGTTGGAGAGGTTATTAGGATGTATAGTTAATAACTAATGAAAAACAAGTGGTCCTTATAATAGTTAATCTTAGTATCTTAAGCACTAATTAATCTATTTATAGTCTATAGTTTTGTCTTATTTTTAAACTCTTTCATTAGGAGCTTCAACTAATCATAAAAACCACCTAGTCATTGAATAAATAATGGGGGATTTACATACATACCACTTTATTTTATGCTATTTACATATCTAATACCTAAAATTTTAATATTATATATTTATCACCCATATAACAAATATATGTGCATGAAATGAAGTATTAAAGTTTATTGGGTGGTATGGGTGATAAGAATGAAATATAAGAGTGATATATGTGATATTAAAATTTTATATGCGTTGTAAGAATATAATATTAAAATTTTAGGTGTTAGATATATAAATAGTATGAAATAATGTGGTATGTACGTAAAATAAATAAATCTTAAAATTTATCTCTTTTTTTTAAAGGTGGTGGTCATATTTTATATTTTCTGATTTTTTTTTTCAAATTCTAAGGAGAAAAACAATATCTTATAATCACATTTATAAGGGTGGTATACATAAGAAAGTTTTTGTCCAATACTAAAAAAAATCTCATAATAACTCTCAAAAAATCTATTTTTTACATAATATCTATTCCCAATTAATTTTACAAAAAAAAATATATTTTTCTCAAATTAAATCTTATCTGATTTTTTGCTTTAAAATTAGCCACAAACCGATGAAAGAAGCTTCTAAAATAAAATTTCTATCCATCACAAAATCTTTAGTAGAAAAAAAAAATCATAATCTCCACCAATGAAGCTACAGATAGAGTTGTCCTATTTTCTTCATTAATTATATAAATATATAAATATCTATATATGTTGAGCATCAACATTTCATCTCATTCATTTAATATGTCACAAGCAACAGTTATGGCTCACACCAAACACCAAAATCCTTGCAATTAAATAAATATTATTTAAAATACTAATATGGTCTTCTATGTCTTCCCTAATGTTTTATTTATTGCAATTTGCTTTGAATTTAATAATCATTTATAATTTATAATAATTAATAATTATTTTATTATACACTGTGCGTTGTGATTATAATGGTAGATATTTTGGTCCCCTATGCACATATGGACCATACCTCTCAATGGAAGGTATTGAATTATTGGCCTAACATAATATTTTCTCATCATAAAATTTATTGAATGAAAAAAAAAAGTCAAATAAATGGTATACTTTGATTCAAGAGTTTTTTTTTTTATGAGAAGAAATTTTTTGTCAATAGAATTACTCTTAAAAATTATTAATAAATATTTAAATAAATATTATTATACTATAAAACATTCATATTGTTTCTTTATAATAATTCTACAAATTTTTTTGGTACAAATAAATTATATTGAATGAATTAACTAATTCAATTTTTAATTGTTATATGAGAAATAGCTAGAAAAAACAAAATGGATTTGAAAATTAGTACTTTATTTTCACAATTTAAAAGTACCCCTCAAAATTAAGGGAAAATTCTATAAGATTGTGGTGAGACCGATAATGCTTTATGGTGAAGCATAATACTAATTAAGTGTTGCAGAGATGAGGATGCTCAGGTTACTCTTAGAGATATGATACGAAATGAGCATATTCATGAAAATATTGGAGTAGCTCTAGTGGAAGATAAGATTAGATAGAGCCGTCTTAGATGGTTTGGTCGCATAAAACGGCGGCTTTCCGATGACCCGATTAGGAAAGTAGAGGCATTAGATTTGACTTATTTTAAAAAAGATAGAGGTAGACAGATCTAAAAAGGCTTGGTTAAAGATTATTAGAAATGATCTTTCCTTATTAAATTTAAGCTAAAATTTGACTTATAATATGACACAATGGAGAAAAAAGATTCATGCAGCTGATACCACCTTGTGGGACAAAGGCTTGTTGTTGTTGTTATTGTTGTTGTGGCATATTATATTTAGGGCAGATACATGTTTTATAAAGTTGGTTGTAAAGTTTTTATAGAGAAATTTATTTAGTTACTCTGAAATTTTTTACAACAGACTTTTTTTTTTAAATAATAAAAATAAAATTATCATTATTATCTAAGAAAAAAAGCAGATAGAAAATTATCTCAAATAGAATCTTAATTAAAACAGAAAATAAAATTTAGGCTTCATAAATATATTATAAAAATTATAAAAAATCACAAATCAGATATTAAAAAAATGTTTTATGATAATAGCCGATAAGTATTGTCTCATTTTTTTATTCCCTGATGGCGAATTGACGATGAAGAACGCCGGCCAGTCAATAAATAGGATCCAAAAAAAAAAACAATAAAAAGGGAAGGCCGATCGAATGAGAACCATTGGATCGTTATCGTCATGTTTACAGCCGTCCGATGCGCCGCGCTGTAACAGTTAGGATGTACGAGATTAGGGTGGAGCAACACGAAGGGCTACATGTCAAAAAGTGATGACGTGTCATTTCCTTTTTCATTTTCACGGACGCGGTGTGGCTAGGCGCCGACGGTTCAGCCGCACGGGACGTGACGGGCGGGTCCCACTCACATGGCTTCTCCAATACCAACTCTCTGCTAATGTGTGGGCCCTACCTCTTCCACGTGTCTTCCTTCACCCATACGCTCATCGTTGGATCGTTTTAATTTTGGTGATCCGTGATATTAATCATATATTTCTAAAACATTTTTTATTTTGTTTCTGATTTTCATAATTAAAAATTTATGAGCAAAGCCCTCTGTATTGAACTAAAGGAAAAGGTTATTTAAAAGATTGATTAGTGTAAAAGAAGTAGAGCTGAAGGGAAAAAAATAAAGACAGCTCAACACTATAAAAAAAAAAATTCAAAAAAAGATAAATAAAATATTGGGTTATCAGATGACGTTCGGAGACTAATGAGAGGGTGCATCACGTTATTTTTTTCTCTACATCACTGCTATGTATCGTTCGGTACCAGGCGGCATCGCGCGCTCTTATTCGCCTCTGGATGGTTCGGTTTCCGCACATAATAATTTCTCATGGGTTGCTCCAATAACAACAACCCCCAAAAATACCAAAAGCCTGCAGTAAGCATTGCGGGAGAGCGTAATGCGAGAAACGACCAGCCATGCCAATAAGGACTTAGGTAGGAAAGATCATTCAAAGGTAGGCCAAAACACCGTAATCCCTGGTTGTCAACATTTTTTTCTCTATTTTCAAGATATTTTTATACAATAAAGCAGATTTATAAAGCAACAAAAAGGTCGTCTCAAACACGAAACTTAAAACAAGTTAACAACAAAATTACTTCCTATAATAATTTTTTTAAAAAAAGTTTATATGAATATTATAAACATGCACTTCTTAAAAAAACTAATACCTATAACCCTAAATCATATTAATAATTAAGAAAAAAATAAATAATTAAGCTTATATAAATTAGTAGCAAATCATAATATTTGGTAGGACCAAATAATTGGATATCGGATCGGATATTGGCCGAACGCGCTGCCTTCCAAACTCGATAAGTATAACGATAAGACAAATATAACCCTTCATTACATATATCTCACCAGAAGCGGAACCGAAGCAGCTCGGTAGGGAGAAAGGCGTGTCTTTCTCTTTCCATCACTAAATTCTCGCTCACGCTTCTCCATAGCTGTGGTTTAGCTGTATTTGCGCTCTCTCGCTCTCATTCTGGTTCTCTTTCTATCTCTATAACTTTCTCCGTTTCTCTCCCTAAAAAAAACCCTTCGCTCGGCGCTTCTCTCCCTCACCTCAAGGATGAGATGAAGACTGGCAAAATACAATTTCTTTCTCATCTTAGCCTCCTCTTCCTTCTCTTCGTCGCCGCCCGTGGATTCTCAGGCCGAGAACTGACATCGCCGGAGGCGGTGTCCATTCGGCAGCGGCAGCTCCTCTACTACCGCGATGAGTACGGCGACCGCGGAGAGAAGATAACGGTCGATCCATCACTAACCTTCCCAAACTCCCACCTCCGTAATGCCTACATTGCTCTCCAGGCATGGAAGCAGGCGATCGTCTCGGATCCGCTGAATCTGACCGGAACCTGGGTCGGATCAAATGTCTGTGCCTACAAGGGCGTCTTCTGCGCCCCGCTTCCATCTAACCACAGCCTTACTGTCGTTGCCGGCATCGACATCAACCACGCCGACATCGCCGGATTCCTCCCGGAAGAGCTAGGCCTACTCACGGACCTCGCCCTTTTCCATATCAACTCCAACCGTTTCTGCGGCACCATTCCTCACCGATTCGACCGTCTTCGCCTCCTCTACGAGCTCGATCTCAGCAACAATCGCTTCGCCGGAAAGTTTCCTACTGTTGTTCTTCGCCTTCCATCTCTCAAGTATCTCGACCTCCGTTTCAATGAATTCGAGGGAACGGTTCCGTCTGAGCTTTTTGACAAGGATCTTGATGCTATCTTCATTAATAGTAACCGATTCCGCTTCGATATTCCTAACAACATCGGGAATTCGCCGGTGTCGGTTATCGTCCTCGCTAATAACCGATTCGGCGGATGCTTGCCGGCGAGCATCGGCAACATGTCGAAAACCCTTAATGAGATTATCCTGATGAACAATGGACTCAGATCTTGCTTTCCTAAGGAGATCGGGCTTCTAAAGAAGCTGACAGTTTTGGATGTGAGCTACAACGAGCTCGTCGGCCCGTTGCCGAATGAGATCGGGAAAATGCGTAGATTAGAGCAGCTTGATGTGGCTCATAATCTCCTCTCTGGTCAGATCCCGGCGTCGATCTGCCAGCTTCCGCGGCTCGAGAACTTTACCTTCTCCTACAACTTCTTCACTGGTGAGCCGCCGGTCTGTCTTAGGGTATCGTCGTTTGATGACCGGCGAAACTGCCTGCCTGGCCGTCCGTTGCAGCGAACGCCGAAGCAATGTGCCGCATTCCAGCGTCTTCCGGTGAACTGCAACTCCTTCCACTGCGCTCCGTTTGTTCCACCGCCGCCGTCATTGCCACCGCCGCCGCTGACACAATCTCCTCCGCCGCCAGTATCTGGGCCTCCGCCCCCATCTCCACCTCTAATTTTGTCACCACCGCCGCCTTCCCAATCTCCGCCATTGCCTCCAACAACATCTCCTACACCGCCACAGGTATCTCCTCCTCCCCCTTCCCCATCTCCTTCACCGCCGCCTCCATCTCCTCCTCCACCTTCTCCACCACCCCCATCTCCTTCACCGCCGCCACCATCTCCTCCTCCACCTTCGCCACCACCACCTTCCCCTCCTCCGTCATATCCTCCTCCCCCTTCACCACCGTCTCTACCACCACCACCGCCATCTCCTCCACCCTCGCTACCACCTCCACCTCCCCCTTCACCACCTCCTCCTTCACCCTCTCCACTATCTCCTCCACCACCATCTCCCCCTCCCCCTTCTCCTTCACCTTTGCCACCATCACCTCCTCCGGCTTCCCCATCACCAGCGCCTCCACAACCCACTCCACCCTACTGCATCCATTCACCACCTCCACCACCCAATTTCCCTCCACCACCGCTAATCTATTCACCTCCGCCACCACCCATTCCACATTATTCTCCTCCACCAGCATACCCATCTCCTCCACCCCCACCCAATTCTCCGCCTCCACCCAATTCTCCTCCTCCACCGCCCAATTCTCCGCCTCCACCCAATTCTCCTCCTCCACCAATTCATTATTATCCTTCACCACCTCCCCCACCTAACTCACCTCCTCCACCACCTCCTTGCATCGAACCACCACCACCACCTCCTCCGCTTCCTTGTATAGAGCCACCTCCTCCTCCTACACCATCATCACCCTCTCCACCTCCACCATCGTTATCACCGCCACCGCCACCTTCTCCATCACCACTACCGCCTTATCATTATCAATCACCACCACCTCCACCACCATCACCTTCCCCATCTCCATCGCCACCTTATCGCTATATATCACCACCCCCGCCATATCGATATGAATCCTCACCACCGCCACCCCCAATCCACTACAACTCGCCACCGCCACCTTCTCCATCACCGCCTCCGCCTTATCATTATCATTCTCCACCACCGCCTTCTCTATCACCGCCACCTCCAATCCACTATCATTCGCCACCACCACCTTCTCCATCACCGCCACCCCCTTATCATTACCAATCTCCACCACCGCCACCCCCAATTCACTATAATTCACCACCACCGCCATCACCATCTCCTCCACCTCCACTTCCTTGCGAAACTCCTCCCCCGCCGCCACCAGTGTATGAGGGACCATTGCCGCCAATAACCGGCATATCTTACGCATCCCCTCCGCCTCCTAGTATCCCATATTACTGATTCTTTGAGAATCACCCTCATCTTTTTCCCCTTCTCCCTTTGAAAAATTGGTGCTCGTTAAATAGTAGAGCCAACTAGATCATTTAACCCAGAACTTTTTGTGATGGTGAGACCATTGAAGCAGAGATTGGATTGGGAAATGGAGAAGATGAAGGAGATGAATGTAGAGGGTGGAAATTAAATGTCTGAAAATTGATTGCAAATTATAGATATTTGCACTGTGAATAAATTGGCGGGAGAGAGAGACAGAGAGACTTGGAATCGATTCAGAGCTTCTTAGATGCAGAAAGAAAATCAATGTATAGAGCATGATGAGATTTGCCAGTAGATCATCAACTGTGTTCTTAATTGTTATCTTGATCTTCTATACTAGATTTATTTTATTTCATGGACTCTTGATTTTTAATTCTTATTTCTTATACAAATTCGTATCATGACTGTTTGATCATAGTAGAAGATGAAGGTTTTTGTTTGGGATGACTTTCTTATTGTCTTTTAAAGCATCTTTTTAGTACAAATGTTTTAATTTTTATACTATAAAATTGTGATGCGGAACATCATAGCAGCAGAGGCTTTTCTAGAAGATTTATAGATAGTTTATATATGTATGCATTGTAGTAGGAAAGGCATTATTGATGAAATATTATATGATTTGAAGCTTTAGAAGCTTGTTGTATGTATTTGTTCCTTGGATTGAGAAATTCTTTCTTGCATCCTCTTCTTCCAACGATTCAACGATAGAATCCCTATATCAAGCTGCTTTAAGAAGCAGTATGAAAGTCATCCCAAACAAAACCCGTAGTTGAGATTTATCAAGTTTTATTTATTGCTTATTTGATTGTTAGAGCAAGAATCCATGATTGATATGGCATACAAATTTGATATGCTTTTGGAGATAAATAATGCCTTTTGTCATTTCTAATTCACATTCATAGAATCGTTTCATATTGAGTCAAACTGTTTTTCCTCTTTCCAATATAAATCTATTTTGGACTATTTAGGGTTTCAATGTTTCATGGAGGAGACGGAGAGAGGGAAATTAAGCATTTAATTTAAATACTTTAAAATTATATTTTAAATATTTAATCAAATTTTATTTAATTTTAAAAATTCTAAGTAACCTTTGAATTATATTTTAATAAAGTTAATTTCAAATATTAAAAAAAATTAACATAATTTATATTGAATATACTTTAAAATATTATTAAAAATTGATATATTTAATTTAATATTTAATCTTTCTCTCCCGTTCCTCTCTCCCCCTTAAAATAGTACTAAATAAAAAAAATCGTTTGCAGATAAAACGTAATAAAAAATCGACTTTGAATGAAAAATGCAATAAAAAGCTGCATTTTCTGTAGAAAAATGAGAAAATGCAATTTTTTTTTGTATTTTGTCTTAAAACATAATTTTGAATTAGGTGTATGATTCTTTTTAGGAGGATTTACATACATACCCCTTTATTTCATGCGATTTACAAATCTAACTTCAAAAACTTTAATTTACATGCTCATTATTTATAAAACAAATATGAGTGCATGTAATGAAATATTAAAGTTATAAGATGGTATGAGTGGTAAAAATATATGACTGATATATTTGATATTAAAATTTTATATAAGTGATAGGAATATAATATTATAATTTTAGGTGTTAGATCTGTAAATAGCATGAAATAAAGTGATATGTATATATATTTGATATTACAATTTTATATAAGTGATAGGAATATAATATTAAAATTTTGGATGTTAGATATGTAAATAGTATGAAATAAAATAGTATTTACGTAAATCCCTCGTTTTTTTATCAAAAGTTATAAAATTTTCAGCACACAATAACAATTATAATTTCGAGCTAAACTTATTAAGAGTAGAAGTTCGTGCTTTCTTTTACTAATGATCTCATTATATCATTAAAAAAAATATTATCAAATATTAATATAAAAATGTTACAAATATATGAAATTTTTATATGTTTTTCTAAGTGTTAACATTTTCTTCTCATTTGAGGAATAAATTAATAGTTGCGGTAATCGGATCATCCGAAGGTCAATCAGGATGCTCCACGTCACCCGATACACAACAATAAACAGTAATGTTACATCATAAATAAGTGATGTGACAGGTCTTGATTGACCTCTAGACACATCAGATGACCGCACGTAATAATTTCATCATTTGAGGCCCATTCCTTAAAATCCCCTCTCTTCAAAGATAACAAGACTTTAAAAAATGATTAAGGTCTCTTTTAATCCGTTAATTATAGTTAATTAACTTACAATTTTCCTAATCACGCGTTTTGCCCCTTTCATGCGGCGAGATGTCGGATAATAACGTCTTCGAAGTTGATTGAAATTAACGTTATTCTTTTTAATTTAAATGGCATCATTTGATTGGCTGAAGGCCTAATGATGAGGTTACTATTGTAATTATCGAGATTAGGCTTCGAGATTTGGACTGCGTCACACGTTGACGAGATGAGCTAATCTCAGCCGTCCCTTTCATTGATCGTCCATTGGCTAAGAGGTTAAAAGCCTCTCCTGCTATTGGCTGCGAATTTAAAGCATATTGGTCACAGGACATTGGATGCACCGACAAAATAAGGGAGGGGAGGTGATTTTAATGATATTAAATTAGTAATATTGGCTCTTTTTTAAATATAAAATTAATTTATGAATTAATATATTTATTTATTATCTTTATTTTGATTTAAGGATATTTTATAATATTAAAACATGTAAGTTTTGAGACGTGCTCTGACACATAATTAATACATATTATTAAAATAAAAACAAATAAACAAGTAACTTTGATGAATTAATATAATAATAATTATAAAACAATATTTTCATGTGAAATTAACCAAAAAGATAAAATCATCCTTACAATAAAAAATATGTAAATCAAAGTAGGCGAGTACGGTTGGGAACCTCTCAATCCGTGTTTGATTCCCATCGAGCGGCAGTGCCCCTTAAGTGGGGCATAATTAAATGCGGGTCAGGAGGTTTCTGTGGTGGATGTCTTTTCTAGGTGAGTCGATAATTAATCACGTTGTCAAACGTCTTTTCGGAGCTGGCAACAGATAGATATCCTTAGGGGCGGAACCCAATGGGTGTCAGGGGGGCAATTGCCCCCCCTCAATTTTTTTTAAAAAATTTTTTTATATGGTTTTTTTAGGTAATTTACCCATTTTTATTCATTTTTTTGTATTAATTACAAGAATTTTTAGGCAATTGCCCCCCCTAAAAATTTTAAAATACAATGGTCTTTAGATAATTGCCCCCTACAGGTCGAACCCCGATAGGGGACACTGCCCCCTTCGACCCCCGATATATATGTCTTATAAGTTTGCCCTACCCTAAAAATTAGGGCTGGTTCCGCCCCTGAATATCTCGATCCCAAAAAAAAAAAAACTATTTTTGCAGTTAGAAAAGTCAACGCTGAGCCTCCCCTATTTATTGGCCTGCAATGTCGCTTCCTCTTGTTCCTATTTCATTTTAATAAAAGGATAAGGCTTGGAGTATTCACAATAACTGATTAATCATTAATGAAATATTACCTTTAAAGAAATTCATATCTTACAATTTTAATAAGAAATTAGCATTTAATATTATGCTACATACTTTTATTCTTCTTCAAAATTATCTTCAATAACTAAAAAATCATCAACTTGTGATGACGCCCTTCTCTTTAAAAAAAAAATCAAAATAAATAATAAAATAATAATAATTTTTATTTTATGCATCATGTATGGGTAGATCCATAATGACATTAGAGAGGTCGTGCTAGCCTCCACTGGCTTAGCCCATTTATATTATGGCACAGACAAACAAAATTTTGGAAAATTTTTTTTTTTTGGGGGCAGGGAGTGTCAGCCTTCGGCCACTAATCTTCCTGGTCGACCTAGCATGCAACTCACACCAATTTACAAGGCCGACACTTAAGGCTGTCACGAAGCGCCGAGGGGATTCGAACTTGGGAGGCCAGACAAGTCTCCACCACCAGGCCACCCCGCGGTGGGTAAAAAAATTTTGGATTTCAATATGTATTATCTATCCCGCAATCATATTACCTTACTACAAAATATATCTTTTTTTTTAGACATTTTAAATCAATAATTAAGACAAATACTTACACATCAAATACTTAAGCTTTGAACATGAGATCTCTTTGTTGATAGCCATAGCACCCAACCTACAGATCAAGATGAGCTGCCTTGCACAACACATCTCGCTGGTGTCTCTCAACGGAAGCAGGGGTGGAAGCAAACTTAATTTTTAGGGAGGGCAAACTTATAAGTAACTATCGGGGGTGCAAGGGGTCAGCGCCTCAGAACAAATTTTGATTGTAAAGATGTTTTTGAAATTCGAATTAATAAATAAAATGATGAATATATTTACTATTTGTTGGGGGCAATTGACTAAAGACAGAATGTCATTTAATCATTTACCATTTCTTTCGATTAACATGCTGTTATATCTTGCACAGATTTTGATGACCAGATGGATTAAATCACAGCCAATGAAGTTAGAACAGACACAAGGATGAATGTATAAATAAGTCCTTATATAATTCCTACTTGTGATCACAAATTTGAGTAAATATTAACAATCAATTTTTATCCCGTCTCTTTTCGGAATACATACATTGGAATAAGAATTTGATTACGAATTATTTGAGACGACTGTAATTTTTTTTATAAATGTGATTGTAAAAGTATTGTGAAGAAAGCAGTTTTTTGAAAGCTACAACTCAAAAAGTTTTTGAAATTGGTAAAAAATTTTACATGGATCTATTATCTCACTTTAAATAACCTTATAATCAATCTTATACTAAAAATACCCACTGCTGCTTGTCCGAGTGGTGAAGAGCCGGCTGGGCAAAGCACAGGTCCCTAGTTCGAATCCTTTGGCAAGTAGTGAAAGCCTTAAGTGTTGGCCCGTATAAATTGGTGTGGATTGCATGCTAGGTCGACCGGGATTTTCACTGGCCTAAGAACAGTGTTCCTCGTCACCAAAAAAAAAAAATCTTATACTAAAAAAAAGTTGATGAATAAAAAGTAAAAGAAAAGAATGAAAAGGACAGTTGAGCAACCAGCATGCCCTCACATGATAGAGGATTAATAGCAATGGCCATTGGTTGGGAGTAATAAATAACCCCTCACACCACTTGTCTCAATTTTTGCCTAAAAGAGTCATTAATCTCAACTACTACTAAAAGAATCTTCTTCTTTTTTTTTTTCCGGAGGAGGAGACAATGAGGTCAATTAAGGCAAATTTTTACATACATCAGATATGCAAGCTTCGAATTCAATACCTCTTGTTTGAAAGTCAAAACTCCTGACCAACAAATCAAGATGAGTAATTACGTTGCTAAGATAAAGTAATGGCCACCTTAACTTAGTACAAAGATTGCCTAAACGATTTGGTTAGCCAAAACTCTTCAATTTAATGATGTGGCATGATTTGATTTGATGATACTTTTTTATTTTATGAAATTTATTTTATTAACAATAAAATTTCCTTAACTTAGATAGTGGTGCATAATTATGCTTGGAAAAAAACGATTTGGTATATCCTAATCCAAATTTTATAAATTTGTTGAAGTTATCATGCAAGTAGGTATATCACAATCTTGCTAATTAATTAAATTTTTAATCCATCAACTTATTTTTAATATAAGATTGATTAAAAGGTTATTTAAGCTGGGGTTTTTGCTGGCTTGGGTTCTATTCATAGCTCCAAGTCCCTTAAAAAAAGAATAGATTCATGCATGTTTTGTGACGATATTGCAGGAGAGAACTTAATGTTTCAAAAGATTAAAAAAAAAAATACAAAGGTCGTCTTATTTAATAGCATCTCTTATATCCCATTTCACGCCTCAAAACGGAATGTTCTTCTAGAGAGAAAGACGCTTCCACATCTTCTTAACTCAGAGTGGATGAAGAGAGAAAATATTGCTTTTTGAAGGTACTCCTAAGAACAGATTCAATGTAGACAAGGTGGCGGGGCTTATAGCTAAGAAGATTAGAGCATGTGGCTATGAACCATGATGTCGGGAATTCGAATCATTTTGGAATGTTAAAACAACTTCAAAAAGATGTAGATGGAAAGATAAGAGATGAAGATTGATCTACAATACTCACTCAAATTTGTCATCACAAATGAGAATTATATCAATGAAATGTTGTGCAAAGTAGCTTCTTCCACATATGCCTTTAAGTTACACCGACAACTTTAGCAGTGCTAGTTTATCAGAGGTGAAGGACCTACGTGCTTCAGAAAGAAAACAATATTCTCATGGTGGTCCAAGTCAAGAAGATCATTAATGGCGGTCATAAGTTTTTATTGAAGTTGATGGAGACACTCTATCATAGGCAAGAATACTGAGGTACTATTTAAGGTTGTGATCAAAGCAGCTCATCGAGCCTGATATTTGGCTTTATGACAAATCTCTCACTGTACTGAAATTTGACAATCAAAGATAATAAGATAAAATGCAGATCATTGATTGCTCACGAATGGAGTCCACCATGGTGATTGCTTTGTAGAATGCCTTGGGCATATTACCTTGTCGATCTCCGAGGTAAAGTAGGGAGGGAAGGAGTACTTTGTATTACTTAGGTCTTCGACTAGCTAGCTAGATGACTGAGTTTACCGTGGTGACTTAGGCTTTGTTTGGAACGGCTTTCTTACTGTTTTTTTAAAGAACTTTCTAGCACAAAAAATAAAATTTTGTACTTGAAAATTGATTTAAGAAGCGATAAAAAAACTGTACCAAACGAAGCCTTATTCTACCTAATCCTAGATTTTTGGAGTCTTATTGCTTTGCAATTTTAGTTCAAGAGGTTTGTGACACTGACTTCCCATAATCAGCCAATATGACTTGAACTTGGTTACTGTAATTTTGGGCGTACACGCTCAAAAATGAGATTCCACTTCATATTGCATATATAGTCTATCAATTTTTTTTTCTTAATGCTTCCACAGTAAATTTATTTGTATGTCTTATTAATATATACTCTATCCTCCATAGCGCCTTCCCAGTCCCTCAAAATTTAGGTCAGATTGTCGTGAAATTATTACGTGCGGTCGCTGGACACGGTTCGGAGGTCAATCAGGACGTGCCACATTACCAATATGTTGTGTATCGTTATTGTGCACCGCTATGTTCGAGTGATGTAGCGCGTCCTGATTAACCTCCGGACAGTCTGGTAACTACACGTAATAATCTCTCAGGATTGTCAAACCATCCTATGTAAACCCATATGAGTATCAAATGGTGAGACATCTTAGGGAACAAGGATGAGCGGAGGAGTTGATTATCTTTGTTTAAATATTGATTTTATTATCTTCAAAAAATTTTGTACTAAAAAGTTGTTTTTAAAAGTATTAAAAAGGTTGTCTCAAATGAAGCATAAATATCTGTAAATGAAGTTGTTTGGTAATGGTAAGTTGTTTTTAAAACCTGTAGCAAACTAAAAGAAAACAGAGAAAGAAGGAAATAGGTGAAATATTTTCATTTCATCTTCGCTATCTTGATAACCGAGATAAGCAAATATATATAACAAAGGATAAAGCCAGTGAATCATTGCTGCTCATAGTTAGTCAACAATTTACGGTCCTGATTGAAGCTTGAGATGATTAACGGTATGGATTCAGCAGGTAACAAAGGTTGCAGCATTTAGCTCCTCCACTAAGACTGCTCCATTAATACAGCACGTTAATTAGCATGTCCTTCAATTCAAACTGTTGCAGTTGTTGCTGTAATCATCTTGTTAGCAATTATCATGTGTAGAAATGTTATTAACAATAATATGATTTGCTTTAATGCAGTCAAGAATTAAGTGACAATCAAATTCAACATATTTTGTGTGAGCGAGAAAAATTAGATTGATGGCTAAGGAAATCGTTGAAGTGTCGTCACAAAACAATGGAGCAGGAGAAGATGATGCTCTATGTTGAAATCATATATCAAGAAACGCAGCCAAATAATTTCAAAAGCTGCAGATACTAGATCTCGATACTTGGCTTCAGTAGAACAACGAGCTACAATGATTTGCTCTAGGATGAGCAGGTAGATAGTCATAATGAATCGAACTGATGAGAGTCTCATATGCTTCTTCATGTTGTTGAATTTGGTGAGAATGATCACATGGGAGAGAACGAGTGATTGAAATGTGATCTAAGCACATGGAAAATGTTGAGCTACTAACTTTGGAGTGAAGATCTATCCCATGCAAGGTGATATTTTGAGAAGGCCTGTGCGAGTGACATCAGTTGATTATTTTAAACAAGTTCTCCATGACTTTCTAGATGCTAAATACCTATAAAGACATGAGAGTTTTCTCTATGAGATTATTATATTGACATATGATATAGTAATCAAAGGTCTTAATTAATAATTAAATATGTTATGATATTGGTATATTGTAATTTTTAAGGGCATATATGGTTACAGTTCATTTAATTGTGTTTTTGTAAAATTTTATATTTTTAAATAATAAGGTTATAATAATGTTAAACATAGAATATCATTAGCTTATTTTATCATATTTCTAATAAAAATAGATAACTAAAAAAATTTGCTCAATATGTTTGACACATCATCTAATCTATCCAAATAAATATATATCTAGATACAAACATGTGAAACAAAAAATTTCAAAATCAACTCCATGGTCATCTTTTCAGCAAATTTATAATAAAAAAAAATGATTTGATGGGACAAATCCAATAACACCACCAAGAGTGTTTTAATCAAAATCTAAATAATCCAAAATCAAACACTCTAAAATATAGTCGATGCTAGTTAAGAGATGAAATAATCCTCGTATCTTACATACTTACAATTAAAACTAACATATTGAGAGAAATTCAATGAACTAAATAGTAATCAATTTAGATGTCAATAAGCACTTAAATGTCTAATTAATGATCTATGATCACAGAGATTAATATGGACCATCTCATTGATATTCTTCATAATCATGCTATTTAACGTTAAGTTTTTAATGAAATTATTCACAATTGTATACTACAATAAAAAAAAAATGAGATGTCATATATTTTGCTTGAAATTTTATAGGAAAGGCTAGAAATCATAGGGAAAAGGTCAATATGAAAAAGAGTAGTAATGCAAGTCTCGGATTATAATGAATAACTTCTTAAAAATGATGGCGGTGGATTAAAATAATCTCAATTATATAAGAGTTGGAAACTGAAGAAAGGAGATGGAGGAGGTTTGAGGTTCATTGAATCAGTTCAATCCATGCCAACATACTCTCAGATTTACATCATTTTATTATCGTTTGAATGAAGTAATAGGTCATTTTCACTATAATCTACCAAAGTAGGAATGTTTTAGTATTGAAGTTCATCTATACATGGAGTTTTGTTGTTGATGTTTTAGTGTTTGACAATCAATCAACATTGTTGAACCACCATAGTTCGATAATCGCCTATGGACCATCGCCAATGAATCATCATTATCCGACTATCATTGTTAGATCATCATAGCTTGACACCCATTATCAAACTACTATCGCCCAAATACGATCCTCCAACCACCTCGCCATACTACAGTTTCTTAACTTCAGTTTTCCGACAACCATTCATCATCCTAAATATGGTCGTCCGACCATCTTCACAAGACTATAGTCTCCTTATAGTCTTCAATTGATTTCGGTCCTCAAATTGACCTCACTTGACCTAAATCATCTAACAACCATTGCTAGACTACAATCATCTAACCATCGTGTGGTCTTCTGACCACCACCACTTGGTCAATATCTCCTAAATAACTTAACCTTATATATTCTCTTGATCTCAATCACCATCTCCCAACATTAAACTATGACTGCATTGATGCCCATCGATTTGTCACACTTAGTCACCTACATCATCAATGCGTGTCATTACTTATAAAGCTAATACATGTCATTGATACCAATGCCAACGTTCATTTATTTTGTCATCTGTCGTCGATAACAATGTAGGCTCCATTGCAAGTATGACCAATATGCACACTGCAACACCAACACTAATGGGCGGTGACTTGGATGCTTGTTGCCGCTAACAACGTTATGCATCATCATTTATAAAGTGGATGCACACCTTAATCATAATGGCTGACACTCATCGACTTCATCACCGCTAACATCAACCCATATCATCTCCCCTATCATATTGATGTATGTCTGAAAGCATAGCTGTAATGAGATTTTTAATAAGAGATTAATGAAGTGATGGGCTACTTTATCACAATAAAACTAACACCCATTAGATTGGATGTAATCCCCCAGGCCTTTAAAATTTCGGATTCATGGGCTTATCAATTAACCAGCCCACTAACTTGACAG